>NC_091474.1:216629724-216792224 GCF_036971445.1 Narcine bancroftii | reverse complement strand
CAGAACAAAAGTTGGCTTCCTTTGCTAGATTTCATTATCATACAGAACAAAAGTTGTCTTCCTTTGCTAGATCTTTTTGCATAAGGGTTATCACAAGTCATCTCCTGTTCTGCAGATATCTGGGGTGTAGCACTCCCCTCTTAATCCTCCAAGCCAGACTATCCTGTTGATTGGATCAGAAATTAATTCATCCCCAGATATCTCTAATCACCATTCTGTCCCTGTCTGGCCAATTTCTGCTGTTTTCTTTAACACCTCCTCATGCCTTAATCTTCCTCCTAGACTGGTTTTCCATTCACTTTGTTTCTTGCAGGCCATTCTTTGTTCTGGTCTGGCCTGTGTCTCCTGTGCTACTCACCACCTCCTTCAGTTTGAGCATTCCTCCTAAATCGTTTTATGCATTTCCTCTCCCTGTATTTGGGAGCAGACAATTTTGCTCAGCCAACTTTGCTCCATGCTGTGATTGCCACTTAATCACATTCCTCTTTTTCCCTGAACCATGCAGTAAATATAAACTTATTAATTAATCATTTCTTTCATAATGTTTTAACCCCTAGATTCCAACAGTTGTAAAGAGAGATTTGGCACGTTAGCCTTCACAAATCAAAGTATAGAGATGGAATGTTGTGGTAAAGTTTTATATAACATTTTATGAGGCCGAATTTAGAATATTATTTGCAGTTTTGGTCACCTAACTACAGAAAAAATATCAATAAAATTGTGTGGGCAGAGAAAATTTGCTATGATGGCTGCAAGGACTTGAGGAATTGTGTTACAGGGAAAGGCTTAACAGGTAAGGACTTTATTCCCTGGAGAGTAGAAGAATGAGAGGATAGAGGCACACAAAATTATGATGGGTATAGACAGAGTAAATGCATGCAGGCTTTCTCAGTGAGGTTAAGTGATGTACAAACCAAAGGGCATAAAAGGGGAGAAGTTTCGGGGCAACATTAGGGGGAATTTCTTCACACAGAGAGTAGTTGGAGCAGGGAACAAGCTGCCAGCTGAAGTGGTGAATATAGGCTCAATGTTGATATTGAGGAACAATTTTAACAGGTTCATGAATGGGGGGGGGGTTATGGAGGGATATGGACTGGGTACAGGTTCGTAGTAGACTAGGAAGAATAATAGTATGCCCAGACTAGAAGGGCCTGTTTTTCCATCCTGTAACTTTCTATGATTCGATGATTCAGTTTTTCAGATTTCAGATTTATTGTCAGAGTACATACATGACATCACATACAACCCTTTTTCCTGCAGCATGGCAGAATTACCACTAATTGGTAGTGCACAATAACTGTACACAGTGTAAACATGTAAACAAAGAACTGTAAACAGATAATGAATGTAAACAAACTGACTGTGCAATACAGAGAGAATAAAAAAGAAAATCAATAAAGTGAACAAGTAAGAGTCCTTAACTGAGTCCCTGATTGAGTTTGTTGTTGAGGAGTCTGATGGTGGAGGGGTACCAGCTGTTCCTGAACCTGATGGTGCCAGTCTTGTGGCACCGATTACCTGTTTTCTGATAGCAGCAGCGAGATCAGTATGTGAGTGGGAAGGGAAGGTTGAGACTCAATTGTTACTGAAATATTTTGCTTGATAAAAATTGTGTATTAGAACAATTTCCTTTGGAGTTATAAAACCGTGCACATAACGAGTCAATTAGGTATGATTAAAACAGTGGTTTTCAAACTCTTTCTTTCCACCACATACCACCTTAAACAATCCTTTTCTAATCACAGAGCACCTATGACATAGGAAATTCTTAAAGTGATATGTGAGTGGAGAGAAAAATGGTTGAGAACCATTGCTGTAGATGTACTCAATAGAATGAAAGTGAGAGAAGATTAGATCAATGGGCCAAGAGCCAGCAGTAACAATGGATCTACCAGGATAGTCCTGTGTCTGGATCTTGGGTAGGAGGTAGAAGCAGGAACTGCAAGGCTGGGACTCTATCAAGTTGGAGGCTGTGAAGGGGAGATCTCAAGATGAGATGAGATCTATGACAATGCAGGAGATGGTGGCCAGATGAATGTTGGAGTGGCCCAAGGTAAGCAAGCCTGGACTTTCCAAGATAGAGGTCAGTTCATCAGACTACAATGGCACGGGCCTTATCTGTGAGTTTGATGACTAGTTAAGGACTGATGCCAAGAGAGCAGAGTGCTACAAACAAGTGATATTGTAGTTGGTGTGGAGATGGATAAATCGAGGCAGATGATGTTACAACTGCAATTGAAAATTAACAGGCCAAGTGATGATAAAGAGCCTGAATGTGGTGTCATAGAGGAAGGCGAGTGTCAGAGAAGTAACCAAGAGAGATTGGAGATGCTGGAAAACTGGAGCAAAGCACAAGAGGTTGGAGGAACTCAGCAAGTCAGGCAGGATCCATGGATGGCAAGAGAGAGTTGATGTTTTGGTCTAAAGGCCTTCATTAGGAATAGCAAGAAATAAAATGGTGAGAGGGGGTAGAGGGAGATATAGAGCTTGGCAGAGGGGAAAGAAATAGTAATAGAAGAAAGTGAGATGCACTGTGATAGGAAGAATGGAAAGGGTTGAGGAGCTGGAGAAAGAAAAGTGCTGACCCTGCTCCATCGCTTTTTTTTTCAGGTGTTTTTCCCAATTTGCACAACACTATTACAACTCCAGCGATAGGGTTCGAAACCAGCATTATCTGTAACGAGTTTCCACGATGTCCCCCCATGACTGGCATGGATTTCCCCAGGTTTTGTCCATCCTTTCAAAACTGCACAGGGTTTGTAGGTGAATTGGTTTAGTTGGGTGTGGCCCATTTCTGTTCTGTAGTCCTAAAGTTAATTTAATTTAATTTCTTGCTATTCATAAGGAAAGATTTTGGCCCCAAACATCAACTATATGCTGTCTCACCTGCTGAGTTCCTCCAGCGTAATCTGTGTGGCTCCTTGACAAAGATTTAGGCATGGAGGTAGAGATGACGGAAGAAGACTTGGACATTCTGAAAGACCTGGAATCTACTGAGGTGGGACGGAGAGATACAAAGGCCTCAGCTGAGGACTGATCGTTCATCATCAGGAAGCTGGGGGTCAGAGGGTCTGACAAGGGTTGAAGATAGGCAAAATGTAGTGTTAAAAGAGGGGGAAGAGTGTAATGGTAGAGGGGTTTAATGGGAGGTGACAATGGAGGAAGGGGACAATTAGGAGAGAAGGAAGAGTGGGGGCTTGGGTTGGGATACTTGATCAGAGGAGACAGTGAGAACAACAGCAGGGTAAAAATGAGAAAACCACAGCAGAGTGCTGAGAGCTTGGAACCAGACAGGTGGTACTGCCAAGTTTTCCAAAGCATGAATTCAAGAGAAAGGGGAAGACCCCCCCCCCCCCCACACACACACACACACACACACACACACACACACACACACACAGCTTCAGGAGCCTGGAGTTGGGCAGGAATTCCTTTCACAAACATTGTTCAAAGCTTTGAATTCCTCCAGCAGTTTGTTTATATCTGAACTTGTTTGTGTCTATGTTAGTTTGTGAAAAAAAAGTGTGCACACTCTTATCCCCATTTCTTCTGAAGCTAATCTTTCTGGTTTCTATGTGACCTGTTTCCACTTCAATTCTTTTGGTTCAGAACTGGCTGAAAAGTTGACGGCAAGGTCAATTAATTCTGTACCTAATAGGATAGGAGGGACAAATGAATGGTAGATTGGGTTGTGGTGTAGAATTGTTTCTAATGTGTGGCCTCCAGAAAGATTCGAGAAGCCCAGCGTCTTGTTGAATGCTCTTCCTCCATTTTTTTGTAGTTTGGGCCTAAGATTCCCATGAATTGATGACAATTGAGAACATCCTTGAAATAATTTCTCGTACCTCCTTTCCACGATGGAGCTCGTACTCAATTACTTCCTTATGAGCCCAGTGCCAGGCATGCAGATTATGAAGCTGCTCACTGGAGTGAATATGATCACCACATTTTGAGGCTGGAGGTATTGGCCGACGAGAGGATGTTGATGTAGTTTACCTATTCTGTAGATTGATTCTGCACAAATCACATTAGGGTCTTCTGCATTAATTGCAAATGTAACTATTTGCACCAGTCAAATCAGGAATTTGCATGAGTAGCTTTCTCAGCAGCATTCAAGTGCCCCTCAGCAAGATGCATAACGGGAAGAACTTGAGCTCGATTCCTGTTGAATCAGTCAATGCTTTAATGCTACCACTTATCCATTGTAAAATTTCTTCCTCTGTGTATGAGGATGGATTAAGATTTGGTGTTTGACTTCCCACAATTAAATTCTCCTTGTGGTGTAATTCCTGACATGCAAAGCAGGGAGGTTTAAAAAAACATGCTGGAAATCCAAATTTTAAAAAAAAGTTGAAAATGAGCAGATCAGGCTGGATTTATGGCAGCTGGAACAGAGTTCACATTTCAGGTTAGATACCAGGTGCTGCCTGACCTGCTGGGTGTTTCTAGCATTTTCATGCAAAGCTGGGAAATTTCACAAAGTTGCAGTTGGGAGCAATTTTTTCCCCCCCCCAAAAGTCAGTGTTATTTGTGAGAGGAGAAGGGAAAATTTGGAGGTAAATTAAAAATAAAGATGTCATTTTCAAATTTTTTAATTAATGGGAATAGTGCTATTCCCATTTCCACACTAAATGCTCTCAACCAAAATAAAAAAATGACTTTTGATAAAGTTTCACAGAATACCCTTTGGAAAATTCTCACCCAGAGATTAAAAGGGTCAGTGACAATGTTAGTAGATTGATGAAAGGATAAACTTAGAAAATGGCTACTTTGGGGCCAGGATTTGAAGTGTTATTGATCTTATTTTTCAGTGGCAAGGATTACTGTAGTAAAACTAATGTTTTACAGAAGAGCATTTGCAAATAAGATGAAACATCAATGTGGCTTGCTGAGCATGGTAGGATTGGAGGATTGAGAGGAAATAACACACAAAATAGTGTTGTGTTAAAGGGGAAAATGCAGAATTCTGAGGTAAGTCTGTGTAAATCTGGGATGAAAATTGAGAACCAATGGTTCTGATAGAGGCATACAATATATAAGCCAAGCACAGTTTGCTGGAGGAATTCAGTGGGTCAACAAGCATCAGTGTGAGAGAATGAATGGTTGTCATTTGGAGCTGAAACATTTTATCAGGACTGAGGAAAGTTTCTGTGGAAGTGAAAAGAGGATGGGCTCATAGGCACAGTCAGACAGCTATGCTGGGCAGACCATATCATTCACGTGCCTGACACCAATGTGACTCACCCCTTTTTAATTGCTGTCATCAGCTTCCCCATGGTAAATGCAAACTTGTTGTATTTATTTAAGCCCTCTCCCAGGGCTTCTCACACATTTACCCTTCAGGGGACCAATTATTTCTATCATTAGAATCCATAGAACCTCTTAGAATTCTCTCTTACCTTTTCTACCAAGGATATTTCCCATCCATCCTCCTGCTGGAGGACCACAGCAGGTTGAACTACATCATTGAGAGAAAAAGAATGGTTGTCATTTTGAGTCAGAATCCTTCCCTACTAAGAGTGTAGAGGGAGATATGCAGTATTATGAAGACAGGGTGGGAGGGGTTGGACAAGGGCCAATTGACTGCCTCTGAATCCCTCATGTGCACATCAACTTTCACTCCTCTCTGGTTCACCCATACCCCATTGTCCATCCTTCCACCCTGTCCTCATTGTAATGGATATCTCCACTCTGCCCTTTCAGTCTTAATGAAACATTCTGAGTCAATATGTCATTCATTCTTTCTCTCCCACGGATGCTGGTGTTCCTCCAGCAGTTTGAGTTTTGCTTCATATTCCAGCACCTATATCCACTCGTGTGTCTCCAAACGAAATATCTCTTTTATTCTCTCCTGATTTCCTTCTGTTCCTACATCCCCTGAACTTCTCAAGGAACTCCCTTGACATCAGCTACTTGCAACTGAAATATCACCTGAGCTTCATTATCCCATATCATCCATAGTTTTGTAATCTTGCCAGCTTTCCCCCTTCATTCTAACAGGAATACATTGGCCCTGAACTTTCCCTAACTTTTAGAAGACTCTCACTTGCCAAATGCCCCTTTACCTACAAACAACCTCTGCCAACCAACCTTTGCAGGTTTTTAATCTTTCTTTCTTCTTTGGCTTGGCTTCACGGATGAAGATTTATGGAGGGGTATTTCCATGTCTGCTGCAGGCTCGTTGGTGACTGACAAGTCCGATGCGGGCAGGCACAGTTGCAGCGGTTGCAAGGGAAAATTGGTTGGTTGGGGTTGGGTGTTGGGTTTTCCTCCTTTGTCTTTTGTCAGTGAGGTGGATTCTGCGGTCTTCTTCAAAGGAGGTTGCTGCCCGCCAAACTGTGAGGCGCCAAGATGCATGGGTTGGAGGCGATATCAGCCCACTGGTGGTGGTCAATGTGGCAGGCACCAAGAGATTTCTTTAAGCAGTCTTTGTACCTCTTCTTTGGTGCACCTCTGTCTCGGTGGCCAGTGGAGAGCTCGCCTTAGAACACGATCTTGGGAAGGCGATGTTCCTCTATTCTGGAGACGTGACCCACCCAGCGCAGTTGGGTCTTCAGCAGCATGGATTTGATGCTTGCGGACTCTGCCAGCTCGAGTACTTCGATGTTGGTGATGAAGTCATTCCAATGAATGTTGAGGATGGAGCGGAGACAGCGGTGATGGAAGCGTTCTAGGTGCCATAGGTGATGCCGGTAGAGGACCTATGATTCAGAGCCGAACAGGAGCGTGGGTATGACAACGGCTCTGTACAAGTTGATCTTTGTGTGTTTCTTCAGGTGGTTGTTTTTCCAGACTCTTTTGTGTAGTCTTCCAAAGGTGCTATTTGCCTTGGCGAGTCTGTTGTCTATCTCGTTGTCGATCCTTGCATCTGATGAAATGGTGCAGCCGAGGTAGGTAAACTGGTTGACTATTTTGAGTTCTGTGTCCCCGATGGAGATGTGGGGGGTGGGGGTGGGGGGGGTGGGTTGGTGGTCATGGCAGGGAGCTGGCTGATGGAGGACCTCAGTTTTCTTCAGGCTGACTTCCAGGCCAAACATTTTGGCAGTTTCCGCAAAACAGGAAGTCATGCGCCGGAGAGCTGGCTCTGAATGGGCAACTAAAGCGGCATCGTCTACAAAGAGTAGTTCACGGACAAGTTGCTCTTTTGTCTTGGTGTGAGCTTGCAGGCGCCTCAGATTGAAGAGACTGCCATCCGTGCGGTACCGGATGTAAACAGCGTCTTCATTGTTGAGGTCTTTCATGGCTTGTTTCAGCATCATGTTGAAGAAGATAGTAAAGAGTGTTGGTGCAAGGATGCAGCCTTGCTTCACGCCGTTGTCAATGCAGAAGGGTTCGGAAGCTAATTAACCTTGCCCCATTATATGTGTTGAAGTTGTAAATCATCTCCTTCAATTATTATTCTAAACTTAGTGGAACTGTGGTCCCTGTTCCTAAACACCTCTCCCGTTGGTACTTCAATCCTCGTCTGGATACATTTTTACAAAATGAGATTGAGTATTTCCCTACTTCTCATAGGGCCTTCGACATGAAGCTTAGGAAAATGTTCTTGGACACACCACAGATTTTTTTTCCCATCTCTCCCTTTGCACTTTGGCAGCGACAGTAACTGTTAGGGCAGTTGAGACCACCTACTATTACAACGGTATTATTCCTGCAGCCATATAACACGATCTTGGGAAGGCGATGGTCCTCCATTCTGGAGACGTGACCCATCCAGCGCAGCTGGATCTTCAGCAGCGTGGACTCGATGCTGTCGACCTCTGCCATCTCGAGTACTTCGACGTTAGGGGTGTAAGCGCTCCAATGGATGTTGAGGATGGAGCGGAGACAATGCTGGTGGAAGCGTTCTAGGAGCCGTAGGTGGTGCCGGTAGAGGACCCATGATTCGGAGCCGAACAGGAGTGTGGGTATGACAACGGCTCTGTATACGCTTATCTTTGTGAGGTTTTTCAGTTGGTTGTTTTTCCAGACTCTTTTGTGTAGTCTTCCAAAGGCGCTATTTGCCTTGGCGAGTCTGTTGTCTATCTCATTGTCGATCCTTGCATCTGATGAAATGGTGCAGCCGAGATAGGTAAACTGGTTGACCGTTTTGAGTTTTGTGTGCCCGATGGAGATGTGGGGGGGCTGGTAGTCATGGTGGGGAGCTGGCTGATGGAGGACCTCAGTTTTCTTCAGGCTGACTTCCAGGCCGAACATTTTGGCAGTTTCCGCAAAGCAGGACGTCAAGCGCTGAAGAGCTGGCTCTGAATGGGCAACTAAAGCGGCATCATCTGCAAAGAGTAGTTCACGGACAAGTTTCTCTTGTGTCTTGGTGTGAGCTTGCAGGCGCCTCAGATTGAAGAGACTGCCATCCGTGCGGTACCGGATGTAAACAGCGTCTTCATTGTTGGGGTCTTTCATGGCTTGGTTCAGCATCATGCTGAAGAAGATTGAAAAGAGGGTTGGTGCGAGAACACAGCCTTACTTCATGCCATTGTTAATGGAGAAGGGTTCAGAGAGCTCATTGCTGTATCTGACCCGACCTTGTTGGTTTTCGTGCAGTTGGATAATCATGTTGAGGAACTTTGGGGGACATCCGATGCGCTCTAGTATTTGCCAAAGCCCTTTCCTGCTCACGGTGTCGAAGGCTTTGGTGAGGTCAACAAAGGTGATGTAGAGTCCTTTGTTTTGTTCTCTGCACTTTTCTTGGAGCTGTCTGAGGGCAAAGACCATGTCAGTGGTTCCTCTGTTTGCGCGAAAGCCGCACTGTGATTCTGGGAAAATATTCTCGGCGACACTAGGTATTATTCTATTTAGCATCGAGTCCATGCTGCTGAAGATCCAGCTGCGCTGGATGGGTCACGTCTCCAGAATGGAGGACCATCGCCTTCCCAAGATCGTGTTATATGGCGAGCTCTCCACTGGCCACCGTGACAGAGGTGCACCAAAGGAAAGGTACAAGGACTGCCTAAAGAAATCTCTTGGTGCCTGCCACATTGACCACCGCCAGTGGGCTGATAACACCTCAAACCGTGCATCTTGGCGCCTCACAGTTTGGCGGGCAGCAACCTCCTTTGAAGAAGACCGCAGAGCCCACCTCACTGACAAAAGGCAAAGGAGGAAAAACCCAACACCCAACCCTAACCAACCAATTTTCCCTTGCAACCGCTGCAATCGTGTCTGCCTGTCCCGCATCGGACTTGTCAGCCACAAACGAGCCTGCAGCTGACGTGGACTTTTTACCCCCTCCATAAATCTTCGTCCGCGAAGCCAAGCCAAAGAAAGACCTGCTATCTCCTTATACAATTGCTGTACAATTTCATGACTCAAATGCTTTGAGTACATTCTTGAATCTTTTCATCTCTCTGACTAATAATTTCTCCCATGAATGAGCTACCAGAGAAAATGATAGAGGTAAGGCACAATTATTATGTTTAAAAGACACTGGCAGCTTCATGCATGCAAAAGGTTCAGAAGGTTATGGACAATAAGCAGTTAAATGGACGAGCTTCAAGAGGCATTTTGGTCAGCATGGAAAGTTGGGCCAAAATGCCTGTTTTTGTAGTTTATCACTCTATTATTCAAAAGAATTATTTACTATCCTCCAGTCTTTCATACCTCGGCTATGGCTAAATGATGCAAAAATATCTGTCTGGTCCTGTCGTCCCTTTCCTTGCTTTCCAGGTGATATCCTGTAAATGAAACAAGTAAGTGATATCTCTGTCCTTACTTTCCATAACACTCTGGGATAGATTTAATCAGGGCCAAGGGATTTGCTCCTCATCATTTGCATCAATTATCTATCCCTTTGACTTTGCTCCTGAATAACTCCTGAGTGCTCACTCAGACCCTTGAAAGAAACACAAAATAGCAAAATTATATTGTCTTTATTCTGCACTTTTCTACATTTGTAGTATCTCTAACTTGTATTATGTGTGTGATATTTACTGGACTATCCTCTGCACATCTACTAACTGCATTTACAATTTATGTGATAATATACGAACTTGCTGATATACAAATGTTCCAGATTATCAGCGTACATCTATTATATTTCTCCTTCCTCCCAGTCCTTCACCAAGCTGAATATAGATGTGAAGTGTTCATTCAGGCTCCCACACATTTCATTTAGCTCCTGTTGTGTTTAGGATAGTATCAGTTTTGGTGGGTTCACAGAGAGATGAGTCTGGACACAAGTATTACAATCAAAGGTAGCTTTATTGAACACGCGGAAAACAAACCGTGGAAGACGTCAAATGATACTTATAACTATATAGACATTCACACCAGACCCAGGATGAACTCCTATACCAATGGCTGCCTACCTTCTACACGGTACAAGACAAAAACTGTAATGGTGTAAGCAGACACATCGGGCACAAGGGTCCTTGAAACCAATGGCTGCTTACCCTACCCTACCAGTACGTGTACACATACGCAGACAGGGACTTCAGCAGACAATCCAATCCTGAACCTCAGGGTATGGCTCAGTGTTAATTTATGAATGGTTAGTAACATGTTCTATAAAGACAGGGACATCAGCAGACACTCTTGATCACTGTACCTCTGGGTGTGGCTCAGTGTTAAGTAATATATGGTTACTAACATACTCTAACAAGATAGGGACTTAAATGCACTCTCCCAGTTCCCTGTACCAACGGAAGTGAGAGCTCAATGCTAAGTAATGCTAAACATTACTATGGTCCCCCTCTAAGTCCTGCACACTTACCAATGACTCCTCTAGTGATGTCCACAGTTAAACAACCTGGTGTATAATCAGGACCAAGGAGCGCACAGAGAGAGAGAGAGAGAGAGAGAGAGAGAGAGAGAGAGAGAGAGAGAGAGAGAGAGAGAGAGAGAGAGAGAGAGAGAGAGAGAGAGAGAGAGAGAGAGAGAGAGAGAGAGAGAGAGAGAGAGAGAGACATGTGGCAAGCTTTGATGTTTATACTGTTCTGAGCTGGGCGTCTGTCCAGTGATGATGGTGAATTATTTAAATGAGCCATCAGTAAGGTGTGCACTAATGGGTGGCTAGAGTTCACCATTGAATGGCAGGTGATATGACTTTTAAATAAATTACAGACTGGGAGTTTATGTGATCATCCACAATTCACAATGTTCTAGACAGGGAGGCCACATTTTCCTCCACAATCTACATGTAACAGCTCCATACAAAGATTTCCCTTTTGGTTCCTGCAAAAGGGGACTTATTCTTTTCCTCGCTACTTTCTGGTTATATTTATAGATGTGGTATTAGAATTTTCTTTGATTCAGTTGGACAGTGTCAGTTCATATCCCCCTTTAGCCCTCCTAATTACTTTCTTTGGATTTCTCCTATATCCTCAATAAACATCACAGGACTTAGTAAATCATGCAACATGCAATCTCAAGTAACCTGCAAATATACCTATCTGGTATCTACCAATCACCATAGATCCTGGATACCAGGGGTTTTAGTGCATAACAATTTCTGACACCTGACACATATTTCATCATTTTTCCTGATTGAACCCTAAATTTCCTTTGTTAACCAGGGTTCTTACCATCTTTGCTTCTTACCTGGCACATGCTGGTTCTGAACTTTCAGTTTTTTGCTCTGAAAGGTCACTTTTCAGAAGTAGAGTGTAATGGGCTGTGAGATAGGGAACAATTAAATTGTTGTGGAGTAGGCTGGCACAACATCAGAGGCCAAGGGTCCCGTACAGTGCTGTATATTCTATGTCTGCTCTTTAAAAGATGCTCCCAATCCACATTTGCCAGGCCCTGCCTTAGGTCATTAAAGGACCATTTAAGGTCTTAGTTCATCCCAATCTTATCCTTTTCATGATCTCCTTAAAGATTCATGATTTGTGCTCACTGCTTGCAAAGGGATTTCCACCATTTTCCTATCTTCATTCCTAAAATATGGATGAGTACAGCCCCCTCTATAGTTTCTCTCTATATACTGGTTTAAAATTCCTTCCTGGATGCATCTTACAAATTCCATTCCATCTCGGCCACTTACACAAAGACAATCTCAGTAAACATTGGATAAGTTAAAATCACCCATGACAGCAATCCTATTGCTTTTACATTCTTGAAGAAATGCAAAATCTCCACTGACTTTGACCTGTTGCCACCAAGTTAAAGGTAGAGGAGCATCAAAAAATCAGGACTGTCAGGCTAGGAAATAACTCCTTCCAGCAGGCTCTAAGATTGGTGAGTGATATCCTGTAAATGAAACAAGTAAGTGGTATCTCTTATAAATGAAACAAGTAAATTATACCAGAATATTTATATATTTTTGTTTTAGAATATATCTATGTCCATACAGCTTGTGATTATATTGTGCTGTTTATTGTGTGTGTATGTGTTAACTCTGTGGTATGGAGAAAAACTGTTTTGTCTAATTACATGTTCAATCAAAGATAATAAACTTGAACTTGACTTCTCGGACTCTCTGGCCCATGGCTACTTGGTGAAGAACCATTCAGGGGAGTGTTGCTAACTTCAAGGTCATGCACCAGGAACACACAGATGCCCAACAGGAGCAGACCACCTCACAAATTCCCACTCACCTGCACGATCTGTGGTAAAGTCTGCAGTTCCTACATCGGTGATATCAACCACCTGAGAAACATCAAAGTCAGAGTGGAAGTGAGTCAACTTCACTTTGGAGGGACTGAGAAAGAGAAAGAATGAGTGTCCTGGGGAATACCAAAAGTTTCAAATAAGTAAGTGAGAAGAAAATGAAAATTGGAATCTGTTTCCCATCTGAGTCTGAACTGTTGCAAGTCAGAAATACATAGTTGTGTTCATAAGAGCATAAGACATAGGAGCAGGTGTAGGTCATCTGGCATGTAATAAGATCTTGGCTGATGTGACCATTGACTCAACTCCACCTACCTGCCTTTTCCCCATATTCCTAAATTCATTTTTTTTAGATAAAAATCTATCTAACTTAACCTTAAATATGTTTAATGAAGTCACCTCAACCAGTTCCCTGGGCAAAGAATTCCACAGATTCCCTACTTTCTGGGAAAAAGAAATTAAATCTACTCCCCTGAATCTTAAGGCTGTGTCCCCTAGTTCTGGTCTCACCTATCTTATCTATCCTTTTCATAATTTTATATAAGATCTCCTCTCATTCTTCTAAATTCGAGTGAGTATAATCCCAGGTGATTAAGTCTGTCCTTGTAGGACAAACCCCTCATCTCCAGAATCAACCTGGTAAACCTCCTCTGGACTGCCTCCAAGACCAGTATAACCTTCCTCAAGTATGGAGACCAGAACTGCACACAGTACTTCAGGGGCAGCCTCACCAGTACCTTGTACAGTTGCAGCTTGACCTCTCTGTTCTTGAATTCAATTCCTCTAGCGATGAAGGCCAACATTCCATTTGCCTTCTTAAAAACCTGATGTACTTGCTGTTTCATCTTGTGTGTGAGTTCTTAGACAACACATGGATGAAGGAAAAGGTTATTTACTTTAAAGCTGTTGTAAATAGCACCATAAGGCATGCCAGGAGGCTGCAAGTCTCCATTGCAGATCTTGCATACTATGTCTCCTGCTCTCTGTCAACCCCTGATGGTAGCCAAGTATAATCAAACAGCAACTATAATCAAGGCATTGCTAGTGGCCATGCAAACATGATCACTATCATTAAACCTTCAACCCAACTTTTTGCAATTCATGCACAAGCACTCCCAAGACCTTCTGCGTTATGTCATGTTGCAGCTTTTTAACATTTGAATAATAGTCTGTTCCTCTATTTTTCCTACCAAAGTGGATGATCTTGCATTTACTAACATTGTACTCCATCTGCCAATCTGCCAAATTGCCCACCCAACTCACAACTATATCCTTCTGCACCCTGGCTTTTCCACTCAATTTAGTATCATCCACAAACTTGGCTACTCTCTGTCCCCTCTTCCAAATCACCAATGTTAATGTAAATGGTGAAGAGCAGCGGGCCCAGCACCGACCCCTGCAGCCTCCCACCTACCACTGTCTGGGGCCAATCAGACAAACACCCATTTATCCCGACTCTCTGCCTTCTATTAGTTAACCAATCCTCAGTTCCTGCCAATATAGTTCCCTTGACTCCATTCATCTGTAACTTATTGATAAGTCTTGTGTGCAGCATCTTATCAAATGCCTTCTGGAAATCCAAATATACAACATCAACCATATTCCCCTTTATCTACTACACCCATTATATCCACAAGGAACTCCAGGCAAGTTGATCACATAAGACCTGCCTTATCTGAATCCATGCTGTATCTGTCTGATGGAACCCCTTTGTTCGAAACATCTTGTTATTTCATCCTTAATGAGAGCTTCAAGCATTTTCCAGATTACAGACATTAAGCTAACTGGCCGATAATTACCGTCTTCTGCCTCCATCCCTGTTTAAAAAGTGACATGACATTTGCTGTCTTCCAATCGGCCAGGACCTGTCCAGAATCCAGAGAAGTTTACTTACAACCTCAGAAATTGTTAAAACATGTTTTTTTAAGAACATGGAACCTGTATTTAAGATACACAGGGGTTAACCTTTGATAACTCCCCCCTCCGGTCTCCAATACACTATCTCCAGTATTGCTAGTGATGTCTCCTCCCTTAAGGGAGGAAGTAGGCTCTGGATGAGTCACATAATGTTTCATCTGTATGTAACTAATGCTTTTGGAAAACAAATGATTTTCTCGCATTATATGGGAGAATTACCTCTTTTTCTTTATTCCTTTTTCTTTGGGGAGTGGGATTTTTCCCCTTTTGCTTTTGTTTCCTACTTTCCTTTGTAGGATCGACATGGTACGTAATTTTATATTTATAAATGATAGAGCAGAATTTGATTAATGTCATAATATGTTGATTCTTCCTTTGTGTATAAACATGTCATTCGGTTTTGGTATTTTATTGTGTATATCTGTGATGTTTCTTTGATTTTGTTTGTTTAGTTGATTGAAAATTAAATAAATAAAGGGAAAAAAAGAAAATGAATATTGGAAGATGGCAGATAAGGATGATCAAGTCTAGTCAATCAACATTTTGGATGGAGTTTAGGGATTATAGCTGAAATAATTATGCATTAAAATCCACAGTGGTCAAACTTAAAGTATTTTTTTTCAACCATTCCTCCAACGTTGCATAAAATAAACTTATGGGAGGTTTGCATTAAGACTGACTCAACACTCCACAAGGTTGGAGACCTGTGACACTTTTTTTCCATAGGCTCTATTTTGCTTAAGCAGTAAAATCCCTGTTATCTAGAATTCAAGCAACCAGAAATTTCACTTATACGGCACCTACCAATCCCTTAGGTGTCTTATACCGACCAGGGGTTTTACTGTAATTGACATATTGGCATCAGACTACAGACTACAGACTACAGCCTGCAGCTGACATGGACATTACCCCTCCATAAATCTTCGTCCACGAAGCCAAGCCAAAGAAGAAGACAGAGTAAAAAAAAATCACCATCAAAATACAGTCTTTCCCCAACCAAAGGTCCCCCTTAAATTCATTCAGTCTGAATATGGTGAAATTCATTGGTTGTAATACACAGCTGCTTGCTGCGAGCTGAAAGGGAAATTGGGGAAAGTCAGCTCTGTGTTCCTCCCCTCTGGTTCACCCACATTCACCACCAAGCCTCACACAACAGGAAGTATTCTCTGAGCCTGAATGAAATGCAAATGAATGCTTAAAACATCCTTCAGAAACGAATAGTGTCTTTAAGGTGTAAGTGAGATGCAGAATTCAATTTGGGTGTCTAACTCTGATGACATGGTGACGGGTAATAAAGAAATTTACACATAAAGAAAATGAAATCTGCAACACACACACACACACACACACACACACACACACACACACACACACACACACACACACACACACACACACACACACACACACACACACACACACACACACACACACACACACACACACACACATAATAATCATGTTGACTTTGTTGTATCAATGCACATTTAATTCGACTGCTGGTCACCGACTATCAGTTGCTTCAGTGTGGGGAAATCTTCAGTATTAAATACTGAATGGCCCTGAGTCAATAACAGATTACCATTTAATCAAAGGGTTCAGGATAATATGCACATTTGAAAGAACGGTTACAAAGATTATAACCATAAATCTCCTGAGATTTCATTATTGGAATTGGCCTCACGAAACTTTTTTTGACTACGTCCAGTTCTCGTGTATCCTTTTTGTAAATACAGAGACTAAAGCTGTGTATTATAAATGAGGGCCAATAATTGACCCTTGAAGTAATCCTCTCATCAGTCCTTTCCTTCCAAGACTCATTAAACCACCTTCCATAATACCATGAACTTTTGGCTTGTGCGTTGGCTTTATATGTGGCACCTTGTCAAATGCCACAAATTGTTTGCTAGAATCAAAACCTCAAACAGTTTTGTTTAAAATTATCACTGTATCTACTTTGCATAGCTTGTGTTTATAAATATAGGTAAGCATTCCAACATGCTTTTTAAACCATCCTCTCAATTTCCACCTTCAAAGATGTGTAGACAGAACCTGCCAGTTCCTTTTGCTTTTGCACCTCTTTTAATGCTTTATTCTCCCTCATAGTCAAAATGTTTTGTTTGATTGCTCGATTACCAGTGTGTGTTCTTCATTAAACGTTTTTAAGAAAGTAGTAAATTTTGAAATGTATAACATGCACCCAGATCCACATTATTTATTTTAATTTTTTTTAAAAATTAGACTTACAGCATGGTAGCTGGCCATTTTGGCCCATGGGTCTATGTTATCCAATTTACGCCAGTACATTTTTTGAACGGTGGGAGGAAACTGGAATTCCCAGAGAAAACCCACGCAGATGTGGGGAGAACATACAAACTCCTTACAGACAGCACAGGATTTGAACCCCAATCTTGTCCCGATTGCTGGTACTGTAAAGGCATGGCTGATCATGGCTGATCTGATCATTGACTCAACTCCATCTACCTTCCTTTTCCCCATAATCCTTTAATTTCATTTTTTGTAAATATCTAACTAATACAGGGTTTCTCAAACCTTTTTCTTTCCACCTCAGGTTTGGTCTCCCTAACCAGCAGAAATAATTTCTCTTGCCTCATCCTGTCAGTTTCACTTCACATTTTACAAAATTCAGTCAGATTTCCTTTTAACCAGTGAATATAATCCTCATTTCTGTAACATCTTGCAATGTAAATTCTGGGCCACACATATTAATCTGACAAATCTTGCATTGGCTCCAAGCCCAATCCTTTCTAAGATGCAGTAGTCAGAACTATTCAGTCTTCCAGGCATGGGTTAACTACTTATACTGTATACAGATACATTATAAATCAAATTATACTTCTACTCCAGATATCTCTTTATAAAGACCATTAGTCTTTTTGATTATTTTCTGTACATAACCATAGGATTTTTAAAGATTGAAGATCCTTAACCCCCCCCCCGGCACCTAAAATCTCTTTAGACCTCCACAGTCAGTACTGTTTTAGCTGCAATGTAGATGAGCTCAGATTTAATCCCATGTATGTAGCGGTTAGCACAATGCTGTTACTGCGCCAGTGACAGGGGTTTGAATCCTTTAGGAGTTTATACATTCTCCCCGTGTCCTCCCACTTTTCAAAATATACCTGGTTGGAGATCAATTGAGTGTAAATGCGTGGTCTGGGCTGATGGGCTGAATGTCTAAATTTAAAACCCATTGGATCTAATTTTGTCCACTCCCTCACTGTATTAACATATCTTTATGACTTTATTTCTATTTACATTCCTAAGAGACAATGGCATCTGCAAACCTGGAAACATAACCTCAGCCCTCTGCCAATTGGCGTGGGGTGCTCGTGATCCCTCATACCTATCTCTTGCTGCTAAACCAACTGCGAGGCAGGTCAAAATCTTGCCTTCAATCCAAGAAACCCAATCAATTTAGTCAAACTCAATTTTCCTTCAGGAAATTAATTCTTACTCTCTCTTGAAACTTTAAAAATAAAATCAAAGATTTGACATGTCCTTCTGGCACATGAGCCCATGCCACCCAAAAGCACCAATTAACCAATAAATCCAGTACATTTTTGAAGGGTCGGAGGAAACCCACACAGGTCAGGGGGAGAATGTATCAATTCCTTACAGACAGCGCCAGACAGAAATTTTTCTGAGAAGATGATAAAGCAGAATTTTTTTAAAAAAACCTAAAAAGATAGGATATTACAGGAAAGTAAAATAAAGTGGGATTGATATTGAATTAATGTTTCTTAACAATTAAGGTTCAGATAGCTCAATGGATAGAGCACTGGTCTTGTAATGCAGGGGTTGTGAGTTCATTCTTGGCTGGGGTCTCATTTTCATGAGGGATCATAGGAACATAATAAGATATAGGGCAGGAGTAGGTCATCTGGTCCATTTGGCCTGCTCCGCCATACAATAAGATCATGGCTGATCTGATCATTGACTCAACTCCATCTTTTCCCTTAATTCTATTTTTTTTTAAAAATCTAACTAATACAGTGGTTCTCAAACCTTTTTCTTTCCACTCATGTGCACCCAAGTAATCCCTATGCCATCAGTGCTCTGTGATTAGTAATCCATTAAAGTGGAACGTGAGTAGGAAGGGAAGGTTGAGAATCACTGTTCTAGACCCAATTATTACTGAAATATTTTGCTTGAGAAAAATTGACATTGGCCCATTTCCTTTGGAGTTATGAAACGGTGCACATAACGAGTCCATTAGGTAAAATTAAAACAATGATTTTCAAACATTCTTTCCACCTGCAACCCAACTTTTTGCGATTCAAGAACAAGCTCTCCCAAGTCATTCTGCACAACAGCGTGCTTCAGTTTTTCACCATTTAAATAATAATCTGCATTTCTATTTTTCCTACCAAAGTGGATGACCTCGCGTTTACTAACATTGTACTCCATCTGCCTGACCTTTGCCCACTCACCTAACTTAACTATATCCTTCTGAAGCCTCTCCACATCCTCTGTACAATTTGCTTTTCCACTCAATTTTGTATCATCCACAAACTTGGCTCCACGACACTCTGTCCCCTCTTCCAAATCATCAGTGTAAATGGTGAACAGCTGCGGGCCCAGAACTGACCCCTTTGGCACCCGACTTACAAGATTCTTGTGTGACACCTTATCAATCAACTTCTGGAAAACCAAATATACAACATCAACGTGTTCCCCTCTATCTACCGCATCTATTATATCCGCAAAGAACTCCAGAAAGTTGACCAAACAAGACCTGCCCTTTCTGAATCCATGCTTCATCTGCCTGATGGAACCCTTTCATTCTAAATGTCTCACTATTTCATCCTTAATGACAGCTTCAAGCATTTTCCCGACTACAGATATTAAGCTAACTGGCCGATAATTACTCATCTTTTGCCTATATCCCTGTTTAAAAAGTGGAGTGACATTGGCTGTTTTCCCTCTGCCAAGACATGCCTAGAATCCAGAGAACTATGATAAATGACTACCAACACTTCGACTATAACTCCCGGCATTTCTTCAATACCCTGGCAAGAAGAACCAGGGGGACCAGGGGATTTGTCCACTTTCAGTTCCATTAGTTTGCTCATTTCTCTCTCTTCTGTAACTATTATTTTATTGAGGTGATCACTTTCCTTCACATCCCTATCACCACTCTTTGGCATGCTAGATGTTTCTTCCACCATGAACACTGATACAAAATATCTGTTCAATACCTCACCCATTTCCTCATTACTCAATATCGATTTCCCTTTCTCATCTTTCAAGGGACTTACGTTGACTCTAGTCACCCTCTTCTGTTTTACATATTTATACATTTTTTTGCTATCTCTTTTTATATTTTGTGCTAATTTACATTCATATTTTTTCTTCCCTTTCCTTATTTCCTATTTAGTTGTCCTTTTAAAATTTTCCCAATCCTTCAGTTTCCCAGAACTCTTGGCTACTTTGTACACGAGTTTTAATTTTATACTTTATTTCCTTAGTTAACCAAGGCTGACTCTTCCCTCTCTTACTACCCTTATTTTTAATATGCATTTTTTGTTGAGCACTGTGAAAAAATCTCTTTGAAAGTCTTCCACTGTTCCTCAACTCTTCTGCCAACTAGTCTGTGTTCCCAGTCCACGCTGACCAATTCCTCCATAATCCTGTTGTAATCACCCCTATTCAAGCATAATACACTAGTTTTAGATCTAACTATTGCAACCTCCACCTGTA
This sequence comes from Narcine bancroftii, assembly GCF_036971445.1. NCBI lineage: Eukaryota > Metazoa > Chordata > Chondrichthyes > Torpediniformes > Narcinidae > Narcine > Narcine bancroftii. The sequence goes on along the minus strand of NC_091474.1, from coordinate 216,772,037 downwards.
AGAGAAATTCAATCATACTATGATCACTTTTTCCAAGAGAGCCCCAAACTACTAGATCGTTAATGTTACGTATCTCATTGCACAATACTAGATCTAAAATAGCATTCTCCCTTGTTGGTTCCTTAACATGCTGCTTAAGAAAGCTATCACTGATGCATTCTATGAAGTCATCCTCCAGACTAGCTCGACCAACTTGATTTGCCAAATCTATATGGAAGTTAAAGTCCCCCATGACAACTGTTGTTCCGTTCTTACATGCCTCAGCTATCTTTCGGTTAATTGCCTGTGCCACTGTGCTATTGTTATTTGGTGGGCGATAGACAACTCGCACCAGTGATTTTTTTTTTCCTTTACTATTCTTAATCTCTACCCAGATGGACTCAACATTCTGCTTTCACTATTGCCCTGATCTCATCCTTGATTAAGAGCACCATCCCACCATTTTTACCATCCTGTCTATCTTTTTGTATTACCTGATACCTTTGAATATTTAATTCCCAATCATGCCCACCTTGCAACCATGTTTCTGTGATGACCACTAAATCATATGTCTAGGTACTGATTTGTGTCTCAAGTTCAATAATCTTGTTTCTAATACCACAGGCATTCCAATAAAGTGCCCTTATGCTCATTGTCCTTTTAGAATCTGGTGACCTCTGCATCTTTTGCTTTGGACTTTTCTGCCCTATAGTTTTCTTTTTCTCTTTTCTATCTCTAGCTTTAGTCTCTATACCACCTTCCTCATTCATTTTTTGTAGGTTCCCATCCCCCTGTCCCATTAGTTTAAACCTTTTCCAACCCCACTAGCAAACAATCTCCCTAGGACATTGATCCTGGCCCTGCCCAGGTGTAGACCATCCAATTTGTACTGGTCCCATCTGCCCCAGAACCAGTTCCAATGCCCCAATAATCTGAAACCCTCCCTCCTGCACCACCATTGAAACCACATATTCATTCTAACTATCCTGCTATTTCTACTCTGACTAGCTCGTGGCACCGGTAATAATCCTGAGATTATTACTTTTGAGGTCCTACTCCTTAATTTATATCCCTAAATTCAGTTTGTAGGACCACATCCTGCTTTCTTCCTATATTGTTTGTACCAATATGAACCACGACAGCTGGATGTTCACCATCCCCTTTCACAATGTCCTGCAGCTGCTCCGAAACTGGAGCACAGAAACACCTGTCTGTTCCCCTTACTGTAGAATCCCCTGTAATTATTGATCTACCACCCTTTTTCCCTCCCTCTTGAACAGCAGAGCCACCCACAGAGCCATGATCCTGGCTACTGCTGCCTTCTCCTGATGGGCCATCTCCCCCAACCATATCCAAAGCAGTACATCTGCCTTCATTACAGTAGACAAATTAAAGAATATCATGTATGATGTAGTAATGCACAACAATAATGGAACCTTTACCTTTAATGTTTGGTGCAGCCAATGCATCAAAGGGCTATTTCTGTGTTGTATGATTCAATGGCTCCAGGAATTTCACTCTCCACTTTATATTTTTATACTGTGAAAGATTATGTCATACTTTATATATTATTTAGATATGTTTAAAGGAGATAAATTGTGGCAGGTTTTTTTACACAAACATTTAAGGAAAGACTGGATAGTTACATGGATAGCAGAGGACTGGAGGGGTATGGACCGGGTGCTGGTCAGTGGGATTAGGAGGGTGGGGATTTGTTACGGCATGGACTAGTAGGGCCGCACTGGCCTGTTCTGTGCTGTAAGTTGTTATATGGATATATGGTTAAATACAAACACTTCAAAATAGATCTCATTTAAAATCAATCCAGACAGTCCAGGCTCCCAGCGCCTTTGCAAATCTTTGAAGAATACCTATAAGGACTTCACAAGTAGGCGTTAATTGGACTTGCTGTGGAGTAATGGATTATTGTTTTGGAAAGCAACAGATGAACAGACTCAGAAGATCGGGTCCGGTGCCGCAATCTGTCTGAATGCAGTTTGCAGTTCTAGGAAGGTCATGTGGTTTTGCAAGCAGAGAGAGTCAAACAGGCTTTTCTCTTTGTGTGTGTGTGTGTGTGTGTGTGTGTGTGTGTGTGTGTGTGTGTGTGTGTGTGTGAGAGAGAGAGAGAGAGAGAGAGTGAGAGAGAGAGAGAGAGAAAGAGAGAGAGAGAGAGAGAGAATTCCATTCTACAGTTCAGCAGCAGTAGTTGGGACTGGAACAGGACAAGCTGGCTTAGTTCAGCCTGGTCAAAGCCCTTGTGGTCCATACAAGAGAAGATGGCAGGCTGTATAATGTTTCACTTGAAATAAGGGAAACAAAAATAAACTCTGTGGTGACCTCAAAGAAAGAGGTTATCATCTGGAAAACCCTGATGTGGCAAGTTTCTTCGGCAAGACACTGACATGGCTAATAAAAAGGGATCAGTTTGTGTCCAGGAGCAGCAAATCTCTCTCTGAAAACCGACATGAACCTTCCTGAGCGGTAACCATTTACTTTTCAAGCACCAAAGACTGGTGAAGATTCATAAATATTATATTTTGTGCATAGTACAAGAATTGCCTGATAACCAGTGAACTTGGAGGAGTGAGAAGTGAGATTGGGTCGTGAATCAAAGACATTTTCTGAAGTTATACACACATTACATACACGTGCATTTAGAATTAGAAGGGGGTTAAGTTAATAGTAATAAGTTAAAGTTTGATCCTGTTTTCATGTTTAAATATAATTAAAAGTTACTTTTGTTTAAGTAACCATTTGTCTTGGTGAATTTCTATTGCTGCTCGGTTTTGAGGTCCTCTGGGCCTGACACATGACATATTCAAAGATGTTAAAAAGATTTAGCAAGAATGATGTATCCCTCTTCAATGCATCCTGCTCTAACTTATTATTGCAGAAATAATGGTGGCAAGGTTAGCATTGCAGTTAGTGCAATGCAGTTGAAGCATCAATGACCAGGACTGGAGTTTGAATCCCGCACTGTCCGTTAGGAGTTTGTATGTTCTCCCTGCAACTGCGTGGCTGTCCTCCAGGTGCTCCAGTTTCCTCCCACTCTTCAAAATGTACCAGGGGTTGTCGGTCAATTGGATGCAATTAGCCTTGTGGGCTAAAAAGGGCCTGTTATCCTGCTGTATGTCTAAATTAATTTAAAATAAACAAAATTTAAAATTAATACATCCGTTGAACATTCACCAGAATTAGAAAATAGAACATAAGTATATCTCAGAATAGGAACAACCCCTTATACAGTTCTGACAATATCGGTGCCGACCATAATCAATGATGACAATTTAAACATCCCATTTGCCTACATATGATCTATAGCCCTCTATTTATCTGCTTTCTAAATGCCTCTTAAATGTCACTGTCTTACTTGCTTCCACCTCTCCTGGCTGCCCATTCTGGATGCCTGCCACTCTGTCTTGTGAATAAACTAACATTATAAATCTCCTTTAAACTTTCCTTTTCTCATATTAAAAGTATGTCATCTTGAATTTGATATTTCCACCCCTGGGAAAAGTATTTTGGTTATTTACCCTGGCTTTGGCTCTCATAATTTAATACATTTCCATCAGGTAACCCCTTGGCCTCTGACATTCCAGAGAAAGTAAACCAAGTCTGTTCAACCATTCCTTTTGACTAATATTCTCTAATCCAGGCTTTATCCTCATTAACCTCTTCTGTATCCTCTCCATAGTGTCCATAACCTCTCTGTAATGGAATGACCTGAAATGCATACCACACTCTTGAAACATGACTTCCCAAATTTTCTATTCAATTCCTAACCAGTGAAGGTAAGCATGTTGTATGGTTTTTTTTAATGCTCTATCTGCAAACTTGCTATCCTCACAAATAACAGAGTTTCCTTGATGGAATACATTTATCCTGTTCTAAAATTAGGAATGATACCTATAGACATTCTTTCCTTAAATCTCCTGATTATTCAGCCAGTGCATAGGTTTGGGAGTTCTGGAGATGACCAAATTGTATCTCCAGCATGTTCTGAGTTAACACTTCACAAAGGTGGTAAAATATTTCAATTTTCCATGGCAACCAAGGTACAAGGAGAAGATAACTTTTCTCTCTCTGTCATTATCCAGTAATTTCTTGTCATAGTCTGTGAAATTTGAAAAGGAAAATGAAATAGACCTCAAGCAAAATACTGCAGAGGCTGAACATCTGAAATAAACAGGACCTGCTCTGAATTCTAAACAGATCAGGCAGCATTTCAAGTTAATAATTTTTTGTCCAAAAAAGCATGAATACCTTTGTAAGATGCTGAATGGTGGCCAATGTCAGTGATGATATAACCCACACAATAATTAATGCATTCAAGGTAAATGGAAGAGAAAAGTGATTCTAGCCATGTTCAGCAGTGCTGCAAAGTTTTCTGCTTTCTGTCAATTTCTGAAACATGCCATTAAGTAAATTTGAAGTAGGACAACAATTATAGAGTGAATCTACAAAGCACACAATGCTGGAGAAAATCAGCAATTCAAACAGTGTCCTTTATGTATACATAACTAACATTTTGGGGTGAAGTCCTTCATCAAGATATGAGAGAATTACGGCAGGCGTCCAAACAAAAGGATTTGGGGGGAGGAGGGAGGGGGGTGGCAAAGGCAGGCGATGACAGGTGATGAGTGGAGGGAAGTGACAGCAGCAATGAGGGGGAGGAAAGATGGCTGGGCGGGTAAGAGGGAAGCAAGGGGAGAACTGGAAAAACTGGAGAAGGGATGGGAAAGAAAAGATGAGCAAGTTTATCAGAAAGCTGAAAAATCTAAGTTCAAGCCATTTGGCTGGAGAGTGCCCAGATGGTAGGTATAGTGTGGTTCCTCCATCCTGCAGGTGATCAGGGCAGGATGGTGCAAAAGGCCATGGAAAGACATGCGAGTCTAGGAGTGTGACTGAGAATTAATATAGTTGGTTGCTGTGGTTGGAGACAGAGAGCAAAGCAATCTCCCAATCTGGGACTGGTCTCTCTAATGTAGAGAACACCACAAAGAGAGCACTGTATGCAGTAAATGAGTCCTGCAGATATATAAATGAAGTATGGCATCACTTGAAAGACCTGTTTGGGGCCCTGGACTTTGGTGAAGGAGGAGGTGTGAGTGCAAGTTTTACACCTCCTGCGGCCACAGGGTGATAGGTGGGGAGGGAATTATGGAGGGAGTGGACCCTACAGAAGGCTAAGTGGGGAGGAGAAGGAAAAATGTGTTTTGGTGGTGGGATTTTGTTGTAAGTGCTGGAAATTCCAATGGATGATGTATTGGATGTGGAGGCTGGTAGCATAATAGGTGAGGATGAAGCGGATTTTAGGCTTGTTGCATCTGGCGGCAGAGCAGACCATGGAAGATGAGCGAGAAATGGAGGCGATGCGGGTGAGAGCTGAGTTGATGGTGGTGGAGGTGTAGCCACCCCTGTCGAAGAAGGCAGACATTTCAGAAGATCTGGTTTGGAAGGCTTCATCTTGGGAAAAGATGCAGCAAAGACAGAGAAATTGAGAGAAGGGGATGAAATCCTTGCAGGGGGCAGGGTATGAGGAAGAGTAGTCAAGGTAGTTCTGGGAGTTAGAGGGTTTGTAATATATGTCGGTGGCCAGGTTTTCTCCCGAGATAGAGACAGAGAGATTCAGGAAGGGGAGAATGTTAGCGAAGATGGACTAGGTGAGTTTGAGATCAGGGTGTAAATTGTGTGCAGCGGATGAAGTTGACAAGCTCATTGTGGGTGCATACCGGAAGAAGAGTTGTGGAGTCTTGCCTGTGTAGGCTTGTAGCATGGATTGCTCCATAAACCCAACAAAAAGGCAGGCAAAGCTGTGACCCTGGTGGGTGTCAATAGCTACTTCTTTAATTTGGAGGAAGTGATGAGTTAAAGGAGAAGTTATTTAGACCATGGAGAATTTCTGCCAGACGGAGGAGGGTGGAGGTAGAGGGTGACTGGTTGGGCCTCTGGTCCAGGAAGAAGCAAAGTGCATTCAGGCCTTCTGTGTGGGGATGGAGGTATAAAGGGATTGAATATCCATTGTGAAGATGAGGCAGTCCGGTTCAGGGAATATGAAGTCATTGAAGAGATAGAGGGTATCTGAGGTGTCACAAGTGTAGGTGGGTAGGGATTGGACCAGGGAAGAAAAGATAGAGTCAAGATAGGATGAAACTAGTTCAATAGGGCAAGAGCAAGCAGAAACAATGGGTCTACCCGGATGATTGGGTTTGTGCATTGTTACGGGCCCAGATGACCCCAAACCCCAGCAACAATAGAAATTAACCAAGACAAATGGTTACTTAAACAAAAGTTTCTTTCAATTTTTTTCAACATAAAAACAGGATCAAACTTTAACTTATTACTATTAACTTAACTTAACCTAACTTAACCCCCTTCTAATTCTAAGCGCACATGTATGTAATGTGTATATGTTCAGGAAAGTTCTTTGATTCACAGTCCAAACTCACTTCTCACTCCTCCAAGTTCACTGGTATCAGGCAATTCTTATACTGTGCACAGAATTTAACATTGATGAATTTTCCCCAGGTTCTAGTGAAAAGGGAATTGGTTACCGCTCAGAAAGGTTCTAGTTGGTTTCAGAGAGAGATTTGTTGCTCGTTGGATACACACAAATTGATTTCCCATGATCTGTACTTCAGTGTCTTCCTGAAGAAACTTGCCCCATCAGGGTTTTCCAAATCTTTTTACAGGTCACCAAAGAGTTCTTCTTGTTTCCCTTATTTCAGGTGGAACACTCTAGCCTGCCATTTCTCCTTATAAAGACCACAAGGGTTTTCACCAGGTTGAACTCAGAACTCACAACCTGTCTTCCAAAATGGGATCTTCAACAAGTTGCCAGCTTGTCATGCTGCTGCTTCCAAAAACCACTGCAGAGCTCCAACTGAATTCTCTCTCTCTCTCCCTCTTAGAGAAAGCCTCTTTGGTCTCCCCTCTCTCTCTGCTTGCAAAACCATAAAACTTTCTTAAGACAGCAAACTGCAACCAGACAGATTGCAGCACTGGAATCAATTTCTTGAGCCTGGCCATCTGTTGGTTTAAAGACCAATAGCACATTTACTCCACAGCATCAGTCCAATTAACACCTACTTGCAAAGTCACTGTGGACATGACACCTCTACTTTGGCATAGCTCTTACTTTTTAAATGAGATTATTTTTGTGAAGTTTTTATGTCTGTTTGTGGTGACCTACACTAACAACGCCCACCCCCCCCCCCCACAATCTATTTCTTTTAAAAGCATATTTATGTATTATATAGAATATAATATAACCTGTCACAGTATCTTGGGTAGAAGGCAAAAATGGGCAGTACAGTGATGGGAGAGAATGAGATTGGCAGGCATGGAGGGGAGGTGACCAGAGGTGATGAGGATACAGATGGTGTTGGAAACAGTGGCCGTGTGGTCACTGGCACAAATATGTGTTGCCATGGGGTCCTGTCGGAGGGGTCAATAGGAGGGAGGTGTCTGAGAGCTGACGACTGGTTAGACTGGTTAGAGGTCAGTGCGTCAGACCACAACAGCGCCACCTTTGTCTGCGGGTTTGATGGTGAGGTTGGAATTGTTTTGGAGATATTCAAGGGCAGAGCATTCTGAGGAGCTGAAACTGGAAAAGAACAGGGAAGTGGTAAAATTGAGATGGTTGATGTGTAAGTGGCAGTTGGAAATACAAAGGTCCAGAGTGGGCAGCTGGACAGTACGAGGTGTCAAGAAGGAGGAAGAAGGCTTTGTGTGGGAGAAGGGGTCTTGAGTGGGGGAGGGGGTGGAGAGTCGCAGTCATGGAAATGGACCTGGAGATGGAGGTGACAGAAGAAGAGTTTGTCATCGCGGCATGCACGAAGAATGAATCTACTCGTGGTTCATGAGAATTGTCCATGAGAAAGGTGAGAAACAAAGGCGCATGTTCTACCTTCCAGGGATGGGCAACCTTTTAATTTGTAACTTAGACATCCAGCATGGTAACAGGCCATTTCAGCCCACGAATATGTACCAGGGGTGTAGGTTAACTGGGCCGCACAGACTCGTGGGCAGAAACACCCTGTTACCATGCTGGATGTCTAAATTACAAATTAAAAGGTTGCCAACCCCTGATCTAGTATCACTGTGCTTGCAACCAGTTAAGCAAAAATGTTGCTTGTAAAATTTTCACAGTTGTGTTTAAAATTATTATTTTGCTTTACTCCTTCCTTTTCTGTAATCTTTTTCAGGACTGCAACATTCTCACCCCTCCAATTCTGGCCTCTTATTAGGCTCAAAAATAAATTGAGTGAAACATGAAGGTCTGCAGATGCTATGATTGCAGTCAAACCACAAAAATACTGGAGAAACTCAGCAGGTTTCAACATCCAATAAGAAGTGAAGATATATAACTGAGGTTTCAGGCCTGAGCCCTTCTTCAAGGCACAGTATCCACTATCTGATTTATTTGCCTAATAATTAGTCATGTGAAGCACTTTGGAAGTCTGCTACATTAAAGATGCTCTAAAGATGTCAATGTTTAACTACAGAGAAGAATTGAAGATGGGAAAATGAATCTTAAAAAAAGCATGGTAGATAATTCAAGTACTTCAAATGCCAACGGTAGAAAATGTGATACCACTGTTTAAATACAATAGTCTAGAATTTTATTTTACTTTAAAAAATTGTAAAGAGGAGCGCACAGGTGCAGTTGGGGAATAAATACTCCATACACATGAGATATAAGTAATTGTGGATATAAGTATCATAAGCCTGCTACCATTTACATGTTAGCACAAATCAATTAGACTCAATAATGAAAGGTGCACCAATTCTGAAATAATCTGCATTATGTCGCAAAATGACTGGAGCCCTCAAAGCAGCAGCTCTTAGCTGCAGTAAGGGCTGGAAATATTGGGAGGGAAGGAGTATCAAGCCAGACATGGGAGCAAGCCCACTGCTTCTCCAGCAATCAAGTTAGTTCTTATTTCTTGGAGTCCGAGAGGGCAGATGACCATATTAGAAGCACTCATTCAAAAAGAATGAAACAGAAAATCTCAGCATAGAACCATTACATCACAGAAAAAGGCCTTCAGCCCTTCTAGTTTGTGCTGAACTATTATTTTAGCTCATCCCACTGTCCTACACCCTGACCATAGTCTTCCATACCCCTCCATCCATGTGTCTATCCAAATTCTTCTTAAAATTGAGCCCACATTCACCATTTTAGCAGGCAGCTCACTCCATGCTCCCATAACTCTGTGTGAAGGTTCAAGTTATGTTCCCTCTAAAACTTTCCCCTTTCATCCTTAACCCATTTCCTCTGGTTTGTATCTCACATACTCTCAGTGGAAAAAAGCCTATCTATATTTATTCTGTCTAGATGTCTCCAAATGTTAAATACCTCTATCAAATCTCCCTTCATTCTTTTATGCTCCAGGAAATAATGTCCTAACATCTTTAACCTTTCCAGGTAACTCAGTTCCTGAAGTCTGAGCAACATCTTAGAAAATTTTCCCTGCATTTTCTCCATCTTATTGATATATTTTCTGTAGTTATGTGACCAAATCTGCACACAATACCTGGACAATGACCTGTTCGATTGCTACATTCAAGCTGAGCCTGTCAATTGCTTGTATAATGAACTGCCTTTACCACTTTATTGGTGATCCATTTCTTCAGGTCTTCCTTTTCTGTTTGGGGACCACACAGGTTCTTTGTCACATTACCATGATCCAATGTGACAGCGAGACATCAACTTTGCATTGAACGTTCTGCCCTGAAGTTCACATTGGTTGTCCACCTGAGCAATGTTTTGGTTTTAACCTCAAGCAAAAAATACTTTAATTGGGCTAGGGCAGTGGTTTTCAAACTCGCATTCCACCTTGAGCAATCCTATACCATAAGTGCTCTGTGATTAGCAATGGAGGCATGGAAAGGGAAGATTGAGAACAACTGCTCTAGACCCAATTGTTTTGAAATATTTTGCTTGAGAAAAATTGTTATTGGCCCATTTCCTTTGGAGTTATGAAATGAAAACATGCACATAATGAGTCAATTTGGTGCGATTAAAGCAGTGGTTTTCAAACTTTTCTTTCCACTACATACCAATCCTTTACTAATCACAGAGCACTTATGGCATAAGGCAGGGGTACATTTGGGGGACAGGTTCTCTGCTTTCAGGCGGCCTCCCAACAGCTGCATTCGGGTATTTTGGCGGCTTTACATTCGGGTATTATGACCACCTGAAAGAGGCTAATGATAATGTTAGTGGCTATGGCTTGTGATCAAGTGATTGCTACAGCTCTCGAACATCTGAAGTTTATGGTATGCGGCTCTTATGTTAAGCAAGTTTGGCCACCCCTGGCATAGGGAATACTTAAGGTGAAACGTGAGTTTAGGGGAGTCAGTTTGAAAACCACTGGGTTAGGATGTAGAGAATGGCAATAGGCTAGAAGATGTTCACAGGTTCAGGACATCATGTGTATGGAAGTAACAAAAAGGTGGTGATGTGCTGACTCCATCCAAAATACTGAATAAAGTTGACTTTACCCTTCTTTCTATGGAGGTGGGTGTTAATTAAAGATTTTTTTAAAGGATTTTCAAAAATGTAGGGAAATTTGAACAATAATATTGTAATTCCGGAGAAACATGCTTCTGAATGCTTTATTTCCAGAAGATTGAAGATATTTCTATTCTGGATATTTAAGCAACATCTTCAGAGTGATTTTCTGCTTCTTTACACTTCATGAAACAAAGTCTCATAGAGGAGGGCAGAAGGTTCAGATCGAGCTGGAACAGTGCTTACCTGCTTTATAGGAACTCACAACGTAACCTTTACTGGTATCTACAATATCCAATGGGCAAACATAATTATTCGTTTTACCTAACCACATCTCCAAAAATAATATGACTTATAAAAGCAAAATAAAATAATGGTTTATGCCTTTCAGTGCAAAGTTCCAAAGTTCTGGAGCTTGAAAGAATTACACCCACATACTGCTTAAAAGACAGGACAATTGACATCGATCATTATTTTTGACGAGCAAAGAATGTTGCATCTCCAACACAGTTCTATTTTGTGCATTTATATTTTGGTCAACTTGCAGCAAATTAATCAGTAATTTTTTTAAAAAACCTGCATTTACACATGGCATTCTGGTTGTACCTGAATAGAATGTATTATGTGGATATACAGAAAGATTAATGTGAAGTATTGCAACTGAGTTATAGACATTTTCTCGAGATGGCAGAGGTCGACAGCATCGAGTCCACGCTGCTGAAGATCCAGCTGCGCTGGATGGGTCACGTCTCCAGAATGGAGGACCATCGCCTTCCCAAGATCGTGTTATATGGCGAGCTCTCCACTGGCCACCGTGACAGAGGTGCACCAAAGAAGAGGTACAAGGACTGCCTAAAGAAAGCTCTTGGTGCCTGCCACATTGACCACCGCCAGTGGGCTGATATCGCCTCAAACCGTGCATCTTGGCGCCTCACAGTTTGGCGGGCAGCAACCTCCTTTGAAGAAGACCGCAGAGCCCACCTCACTGACAAAAGGCAAAGGAGGAAAAACCCAACACCCAACCCCAACCAACCAATTTTCCCCTGCAACCGTGTCTGCCTGTCCCGCATCGGACTTGTCAGCCACAAACGAGCCTGCAGCTGACGTGGACTTTTTACCCCCTCCATAAATCTTCGTCCGCGAAGCCAAGCCAAAGAAGAAGAATGTGAAGTATTGCAACAGAGTTATAGACATTTTCTTTTGAGAAGGGCCAGTATTAATTGACTGAAAATAAGATAAAAGTTCATTCAGCAAATTACCATTTGTTTTCCCTTTCATATAATGGAAAGCAAGGTTTTTTTTCTTAACTTCAGTTCATTAACATCATTTGTTAATAAATTTTTGAAAAAGGTTGCTTTAATTATTGCATTAAGGTATTTCACATCTTCAGCTTCACAGAGATCAAAATTATATTTACTGTATCTCAATTTGTTGATATTTAATTCTTGCTTTGTAATATTATTATGAATATGTTTGGTCTGGTTATTACCAAATACTCTGCACAGATTGTTTCTCCAAGAACACAAAAGTTTCCCCAAAAGATTTTACTCTTCCTGTCTTATTTTTTTTAAAAGATATATGGCTTTATCTATCGATCATCAAAATCTATTCATTTTTTGATGTCATTTCCAGTCATCTTTCAGGTTTTTTTTCTTTTATTCAAACACTCTGGGAGGATATCCTTTGAATTGCCAGCATTTTTTTCCCATCAGAATTGCCCCTGAACTTTTGTTGGATTTTGAGTCAGGTTTAGGAAGGGCCAGGTAATAAGGACAGATTTTCATCCCTGCAGTACTTTGATAAACCAAACAGTGTTTTACAACAATCCAGCATTTACAGTTCCTGAAGATGCCATTTTTTTTCTTCAAATTTACATTTATTTGGATTTAAGTTACCCAACGAGAATTGTGGATTTGAATTTGTGTCTTGAGATTAAGAGTTCAGGAATCAAGCTTTTTGTTCAGTATCTTAAATACTACACTACTGTGACCCATTTTGCTCATTCTACAGCATTCTGCATGTCTAATCTTCTTGTAGTTCAGCTCATGAATAAGTGCACCAGTGGTTTCCCTCTGAGGGTTGCTACATCCAATTATTCAATTGAATAAGGAAGGCAAATGCAACGTTAGCATTTCATTCCGAGAGGACTAAAATATAAAAGCAAGTATGTAATGCTGAGGCATTTGAAGACATTGGTCAGAACACATTTGGATTATTATGAGCAGTTTTGAGTCAAAATCTAAAAAAAAATGTGCTGGCATTGGAGAGGCTTCAGAGAATGTTATCTCCCAACAGGAAGTAAAGGGTGTAATGGTTTGGGTGCTGAAACTGCAGTGCAGAGCACTTGTGACCTGAGGTTGATCCTGAGCTCAGATGCTGTTGGTGTGGTGGTGTTGGTATTGCTACACAGTTTACCTTAGAGAGCCAAGGTGGAGGTGGACTGCTGAGAGAGTGGGAGACGGACTGAGCATGTGCAGAAAATGAAAAAAAAATTCTGGACTTGGACTGTAGGACAGTTTAGAATGTTGGGCATTTTAAAAGGGATGAACATTCCGAAGGCAGCCAGAAGGATCCAGACCAAGCCAATGGTTCCTCTCTCTGCAAACAACACAAGACAACTTTGAATTTTGTGCACTCTCTCTCAAAGATATTTTGGCTTCAGTTTACCAAACAAACTGAATTTTGTTTATGATCTTTGCTTCAGTTGAGATCAAAGTTTTTTGAATCTTGTGTGTTTTGTGTCTAAGTTTTTCTGTGGGCTGGTTGGAAATATAACTTAGACTTTAATTACATATGTTATATTTAGGCTGGGGAATTTAATAGTTTTACATTGTTATAGTGATTTGCATAGTAACCAGTGGGCATTGTTATAAAAGGGGGGATTTTGAATTAAAATTTGAATGTGAATTTTTTGTTAATAAAGTAATTATTTATCTTTACCCCTGTGTGATATGCGTTCTTTGTGGTTGCTGGTTTGATCTTGCAACAGTACCTTTTCCCTAAACCATGGTTTGCTTGGATTTCCCCCACCCATCCTAAAGATTTCTGATAAATGGTGGTTGTAGGTGAGTGGTCAGAAAATCTGATGGGAGTTGATGGATACGTGAGAGAAAGAATGGGTTTTTGGGAGTAAGTGAGTGAATGAAAGTGATTTATGTGCCCTGAGAGTTGAAATTGATTCAATGCACCTGATGGCCTCTTTCTGTATCATATAGAAATTTGAGAAGTGTGAAATATCTCTTTGTAAAATGGTTTTGACAGCCAAATGTGAAAAAAAATATCCATGGAGAAAGAAACAGAATTAATGTTTGAGTTTGATAACCATTCATGAGATGGTAAGTTATCAACCTGAAATGTTAACTCTTTTACTTCCTCTACATAACCTGTTTAGTATCATTAAAATTCTCACATCATCTGCTGTGCTTAGGTTTATGGATAAAATGTCCCTCCAGGCTTGAATGGAATAGACAGACCAAATGTTTCTGACCTTCAAATGTACTGGAGATATGAGGTGATGGCAACTAATATGAGCAAGGTGAAAGGAGGTGAAATACAGGGATGCAGCCACACCTAGCAGATCTGGCTATACTCATGAATCAATAACAAAAGCTGCCCAATGTCATTGATAAATGGCTTGTAACAGTAAAGGCTAGTTCTGCTGTCAAGAACCTGAGTCATCTGCAATTGTAGTTTGTTGCTATTGTTTACTGCACCTAGACCTGGCTAACAGAGAACACACCAGATACCGCTATCGAACTAGATGGTTTCACCATTCATTGACTGGATCGGAACTCAGATTCTGGAAAATGAAGAAGGGGTAGTGTGTGCTTTTTTGATAATACTGGGTGGTATATGGACATTGGACCTCCTGTTCTACTACCTTAGAGTAAATCCCGATTCAATGCAGACCCTTATATCTACCCTGAGAGTTCTTATCAGTGATTCTCATGGGAGTTTATATCCCTCCCGAAGCTGATTGCAAACAGGCACATGTGGAGCTGCGTGACATGGTGAATAAACAAGAGATGGCCCAGCCAAATGCACTACAAATGTTAGTCAGCAATTCTAACCAGGCCGGTGCCAAGAAAACCCTGCCCAACTACCACCAGCATGTAACCTGCTTTGCTAGAGGTCCCAGCACACTCAATCACTGCTACACCAAAATAAGGAAGGCCTATCATTCTTTCCTGAGACTGAATTTTGGCAAGTCGGGTCATCTGGCTGTGCTCCTTTTGCCTTCATCCAGACAGAGCCTAAAAAAGGAGGCTTCAGAGATCAGGATAAATAGAAGGTGGTCACAAGAGGCTGGAGAACAGTCGCAGAACTTCTTCAAGCCAGTGGATTGGGTGGTTTTCAAGGACTCAGCTGAGAATCTGAATGATTATTCAAGGGCTGTCACAGACTGTATCAAAACAGTTGTAGATGAGTATGTCCGCACCAAATCGTTTAAAGTTTTCCCCAAATGAAGCTCTGGATTAATGAAATCTGGAATCTGCTGAGAGGTGATGGCAAACCCTCCCCAGTATCAATACAGAAGGAGTAGATTTGATCTGTGAAAAGCTATCTCTCAAGTGAAGTGGAGGTTCCAGATGAAAATGGAAGCAATAAGGGACACATGGCAGCTGTGGCAGGGCCTAAATCCCATAACCTGCTACAAAACCAATTCCAGTGAAGTAGCAAACACCAAAGCTTCACTCCCAGAGGAGCTCAATGCCTTCTACACCCGATTTGGTGACAATAACAGTGAAGAACTACCCCTCCGCATCCCCACGTCTCCTGATGATCCAATCCTGTCCATATCTGAGGATGACCATGAAATGCTGCCTTCAGGAGAGTGAATCTGAGGAAAGCATCTCACCTGGACGGAGTATCTGTGCTGACCAACTTCCCAATGTATTTACATATATCTTTGATACCTCACTCCAACAGGGCATGGTGCCCATCTATTTCAAACAGTCATCAACAGGAACAGTGTAATAACCTGCTTTAATGACTATTGACCAGTATCTCTAACATCAACAGTGATGAAGTATTTTGAAAGGCTGGTCCTGAAGCATATCAGGTCCTGTCTGAGCGGTGGCATCAATATGTTCCAGTTCGCCTATTGCAGCAACAGATCTATGGCAGATGCCATCTCACTGGCTCTACACAAAGGCCTGAAACACCTGGACGATAAAGATGTATTCATCAGGGTGCTCTTTATTGGCTACAATTTTGCAATTAACACCAAAATCCGCTCAAAACCGATCAGCAAACTCCAAGACCTGAGACTCAACACCGAACTGTATAATTGGATAATTGGATCATGGATTTCCTCACCTCCAGACCACAATCAGTGAGATTGGTAAGAACATCTCCACAATCTCCCTCAGTACCAGAGCACCAGAGGGCTGGTTTCTTGACCCCTTTCTCTACTCATTTTACACCTACAACTGTGGTTTTTACAATACCACCATTTATAAATTTACCGATGATATCTCGGTAGTGGGTTGTATAAAGAAAGGTGATATATCAGTACACAGCAGGGAGACTGAAAACTTGGCTGAATGGTGCACCAACAACAACATTGCACTCAATGTCACCAAAACCAAGGAACTCTTTGTTGACTTCAGGAGGGGAAAGCCAGAGATATTTGGGGAATCAGAGGTGGAGGGGTTGAGCAAATTTAAGTCCTTGGGAGTCACCATCTTGGAGGATCTTTCCTGGACCCAACATACTAATGGCATCATGAAAAAAAATAGCACATCAGTGCCTCTACTTCCTCAGGAAGTTGCGGAGGTTTGGTATGACACCAGAATGGCATCATACCGAACCTCAAAACAGTGGTGGAAACAAGCCAGGTCATTGCAGACAAAATCCTACCCAGTATCAAGAACATTTACAGGGAATGTTGCTGTTGGAGAGCAGCAGCAATCATCAAGGATTCACACCACCCAGCACACGCTCTGTTCTTGCTGCTGCCATCAGGAGAGAGGTCTAGGTGTCACAAGTCTCACACCACCAGGTTCAGTAGCAGCTGCAACCCCTCTACCATCAGACTCCTCAACAACAAACTTATCAGGGACTCATTTAAGGTCTCAACCTCGTGCACTTTATTGACACTTTTATTCTCTCTGGATAGCAGAATTAGTTTACATTCATTATCTGTTTACAGTTCTTATTTGTTTACATGTTTTTATTTTGCATGACCAAATAGTGGTAATTCAGCCTTGCCTGCAGAAAAAAAAAGGAATCTCAGGATTGTATGTGATGTTATAAATGTACTCTGACAAGAAATCTGAATTCTAAATCTAAATTGTAGAATTCAGAATAAGGTCCACAGAGCTAGAATGGAAGATGAGATATTGTCCCTTGTTTTCAGTCACAGTAGTTTTCTGTGAATAAGATGTTACGTGATGATACATCTTTCAAGTTCAATAGTGAAAACAACTTTTCACTCTGGCATTTAATTAACTTGCCATAATTATTATAATATCTCATTAAATTATAACATCTTATGTCAAATGGGTAATCTTAAGATTTGTACTATAAAATCCCTGATGACATGTATGGCTTAATTGTAAGTAAATGAGGAGCAGTGTGGTAGATGAAATGTAAAATATAACCTAATGATTCTAGGATACTGAACTAATTTTACTTTAAATGAGGATAAAATGGTTCTACCAGGACTATCAAGCCAATTCATCGCTTGATTTTAGCCTGGCAATATCTCTTTCTTCTGAGTGTTTAGGGCAAGGCATTGGAAAGAGGGACCTATAATGACTTTCCAGATTTAATACCTGCAGAATACATAATACAATTCATTGCTGAAAGACTTGAATGAACTTGACAGAGAATAAATCTCTCCAGAGATCCAGAGACCAAAAGCGATTTGGTGCAGGGTAGGAGAGGAAGACGGTAAGCTGGCACACCAAGAGGTGTGCTAACTTCTGTATCTCTGAAGCGTTAATTTTTTTGTCGTGGATTGGCAGATCCAAAACATAGAAAGGCTGAGTTTGAAATCTTTATTTGTTTTTTTTCTGTTTAATAAAAAAGTTGAGGAAATCTTATTTATCGAGATAATAAATGAATGATAATGATTTTATTGACATACATATTGTATAATATTTACCAACATTCTCATTTGTGAACACATTATAAAGGTAAAATAATTTAATTAAATTAAGAGACAATAAATACGATAGATAGATAGATATTTTCTGCCATCCTAGTGGCAAATAAATGACTTGCAATAGTGCAGACAGTCCTTTTGTGCTGTTGGGGAGTCTATGATTAGAGTATCAAGGGAAGGTTCAAGAATCTGATAGCTGGTGGAAAGAAACTGTCCTTTAACCTAGAGGTGCTGGACCTGAGGCTTCTGTACCTTTTGCCTGAAGTTAGCAGTGAGAAGATGCTGTGACGAGGGGGATTGAGGTCCTTTAAGATGTTGCTGCCTTCTTGAGGCAGTTGCTCACATAGACGTCTGAAATGGATAGTTGGTCAGAGCCCGTGATTGAGCTGGCTATGTTTGCTACCTTCTTAAAAACATTTGTGTTCCTAGGCACTTGCATTGCCAAACTAGTCTGTGATGCATCCAGTCATTATCCTTTCCAGAATGCACCTGTGCAGATTTGATGGCATATTATACGACATGCCAAACCTCCTCAGACTCCTTGGAAATTAGAGTCACTGGTGTGCCTTTTCATGGTTGCCTCGATGTGCTGGCTCCAGGAGAGGTCTTCTGAAATTTTGACTCCCTGGAACTTGAAGATTCTGACTCTCTACCTCTATCCCATTAATGCAGATAGGTGTACAGTTCATCAGCCTTTCTTTCCTCAAATCAACAATAAGCTCCATGGTCTTGGTGATGTGAGGAGCAACATTGTTGTTCTGGCACCCTCCAACGAGGTTCTTGATCCCCATCATGTATTCTGATGCTTCATTTCCAGTCATTCGTTTGACAACAGAGGTGTTGTACAGTCCTGGGAAGACAAGGAATAGAGCTGGTGACTCAGTATGCAACTTGACACATAAATCCATAAATAATGCTTACCCTTTCCCTCATGGAGATCATTCCTAAAGACCAATGTGACCACTCATTTTTTGACATAAAATATAGATATTATTTTAATGTTCCACAGAACATTTTGGGGAACACGATAATATGAACTTATATGCATTCATGGTAGGGTTACATTTTGATAAATGTACAAAGTATTTTGGTGTAAGTTAGAGGATCATTCTATTACATAATACATTAATAAATAATAAATAGATAGGAGTGATTACACAGCTTTAGTCTAACCAAACTACTTCAATGCCATCATGAATTATTAGAATAATCAGAACATGAACCTTCAGATGGAGTATTGCATTTCTGAATATATTTGTCATATATCTATCTATCTGGTACATGAACAGATGCATATACATATTTAAAAACTGTTCTTCCTCTTAGATGAGGACAATTGGTTAGTCTTGTCTTTGGCTTGACTTCGCGGATTAAGATTTATGGAGGGGATAAAAGTCCACGTCAGCTGCAGGCTCGTTTGTGGCTGACAAGTCCGATGCGGGACAGGCAGACACGGTTGCAGCGGCTGCAGGGGAAAATTGGTTGGTTGGGGTTGGGTGTTGGGTTTTTCCTCCTTTGCCTTTTGTCAGTGAGGTGGGCTCTGCGGTCTTCTTCAAAGGAGGTTGCTGCCCGCCAAACTGTGAGGCGCCAAGATGCACGGTTTGAGGCGATATCAGCCCACTGGCGGTGGTCAATGTGGTAGGCACCAAGAGATTTCTTTAGGCAGTCCTTGTACCTTTTCTTTGGTGCACCTCTGTCACGGTGGCCAGTGGAGAGCTCGCCATATAACACGATCTTGGGAAGGCGATTGTCCTCCATTCTGGAGACGTGACCCATCCAGCGCAGCTGGATCTTCAGCAGCGTGGACTCGATGCTGTCGACCTCTGCCATCTCGAGTACTTCGACGTTAGGGATGAAAGCGCTCCAATGGATGTTGAGGATGGAGCGGAGACAACGCTGGTGGAAGCGTTCTAGGAGCCATAGGTGATGCCGGTAGAGGACCCATGATTCGGAGCCGAACAGGAGTGTGGGTATGACAACGGCTCTGTATACGCTTATCTTTGTGAGGTTTTTCAGTTGGTTGTTTTTCCAGACTTTTTTGTGTAGTCTTCCAAAGGCGCTATTTGCCTTGGCGAGTCTGTTGTCTATCTCATTGTCGATCCTTGCATCTGATGAAATGGTGCAGCCGAGATAGGTAAAGTGGTTGACTGATTTAAGTTTTGTGTGCCCGATGGAGATGTGGGGGGGCTGGTAGTCATGGTGGGGAGCTGGCTGATGGAGGACCTCAGTTTTCTTCAGGCTGACTTCCAGGCCAAACATTTTGGCAGTGAACTACAAAATGGACAATGGATCATTTGGAGCAGCAGCTGTGCCATGTGCACTTCTGTGTGCAGATCAGAGCATCCTGTTTTCAATGAGAGGGTTATGAGGAGGATTTTGTGATGATGGCTTCATCCATGGAAAAAAGAGCAACCAAATTGAATTATCAAATACAGTGAGCCCAGATAGTATATGCAGGTGCAAATTAAAATATTAGCAGATCATGCATCATCGGTGGAAAAAAGGTTCAGTTCTAGGTCCCTTCAACAGAACTGAAAATGAAAGAAACATACACAATATATGCAGGGATTGCAGGCTGTGAACACCATCTTCAAAGGATAAAGATCATGGGTCATTAAGCTCCCTATTGACTATCCACAAAATGTCCTGCAGAAGTGCCAATGGACCCCAGCATCTGCAAAACATCTTGCTTACCAACATAAAATGTCATTTGGCTTGCTCAATTATATTTCTGGTGGATGGGTGACCTTATTTGTAGCACTCTTGCATCTTATCCCTTGCCAGGGTTCTTCACTCCATTCATCATCAGACATGCTTTTTGTGGGTGCTCTTTGACTTCAAACAGCTGGACCCAAGAGCGTGGAATGCCAGCAAAGTAAAACTTCACGGCAACTACTTTGTTATTCTGTTCACAAAGATCTTCTAGTTATTACTTGGTAGCTGAACATTTTTGAACTGAAACACTGTACAGTGCTTGAAAACAGCTGGCCTAGGCCTTAGAACTGTGTGAGTCCAAGTCCTAGACTCCCAGAGCACAGAAGCAGGCTCTTCAGTCCATCTTGTCCATGCCGATGTAGCCAGTCTCATTTGTGTGCAATAGGCCGATATCCATATGAACCTTTCCACTAAGAACACAAGAGAGTGCAGATGCAGGTGACTGTGGCAAAGAAAACAAGCTGCTCGAGTAACTCAGTGAATCAGGCAGCATTTGTGGAGGAAGCTGATGGGCGATGTTTTGGGACAAGACCGTGTGCCAGGACCATGAGTGTAAAGGGGAGATAACCAGAATAAAGAAGAGAGAGGGAGGGGTGAGTTCAGAACTGAAAAACAATAGCAGACTCAGGTGAGGAAGTGCTGATGGCAGAGAGAGTCAGCCGGGGGAAGGAAGGGTGGATATAGCGACAGAGGGTGGGAGGTGATGTGGAGACAATGGGCTGCAAAATGGAATCGGATATAAGAAAGTGAATGTGATGAATGAAACCAGATGAGGGAGAGGTGGTGGACAGATAGGAACAGTAGTGGCTGGGGAGAGGAGACCCAGTTGATGATAGACTAATAGGATCTGGTGGTGGAGGAGCAAGAGACTGTAACTGGAGGAGAGGTGGAAGGTTTAGAACAAAATCTGTGTGTGAGAGTACCTGAATAGATGAGAAAGTGAGAAAAGGAACAGAGAGGGTTGTGAGCCTACGACATTTTCAGGAAACCCATATCCCCTCTGTTCATTTTTCTGAGTAGCAGTTATTGTTTTCTTAAGCTGAGGACTACTATCACTTGGACAAATACTGCTAGAATATGTTCACCTGGTTTGGATTTATACGATGAGGCATTGGAGTAGAATTAGACCATTTAGTCCATCAAGTCTGCTCTACCACTCAAATCATAGCTGATGTATTTTTACTCTCAACCCCATTCTCCTGCCTTCTCCCCATAATTCCATTTGGCCTTTATAGCTTTGTAATTCCCAAAGGCTGTAAAAACCTGCCATATTATTGCTCTAATACTCCAAGCATTGTCTGAGACAGATATTCTAATATTCATTTCTGGTAAATTCAGCTAATCTAAGAGATGGTTTTGTATAGCTGCAAGTAATTTAGGAAATTCTCATTATTCCCTCTCCAGCAGTGAGATGCTCCCGATCAACGTCTTTCGGTCTGAGAATCCAAGAGGGTCCTTCCATTAACTGTGAAACTGTTCAGAGGGAGACCTAACCAGAGTTATTTTCTTTCAATTCACAAGAAATTCAGAAAACCTGCATTTTAGCACCAGTTTAGTCTTTAGCCCAAGCTGTTCCAGGACATTTACAGTGATGGCATCTACCTAAAAATATGGAAATTTGCCCAAGAATGCTAGATTATTAGAACAGGTCTGAGTTGATGGCTAATTACAATCATCCAGTCTACACTTGATTACCATCTTCTATTGATCACCATTGTGCTGGAACTCCTTTACCTCCCTAATTAGTTTCACATTTGTAATGTCTGAAGTATTTTTCAGAACTGAAAATCATGGCATATACTGTATCTGTGTAAACTCTGCCTGCTTGAGTTACATTTTCCCATTCTAATTTACAACACCCACAGTGTAGGATTTTCAAGACTATTCAAGAACAGAGAAAATTTTCTACTTTAAAGTAAAAGGAATTCCCAACATATTTCTCAATGGTTTAATAAGGAATAGCTGGATGGCTATCCAAAGAAACCGTCAGGAGGAGGAGTGATCAAAGGCTTAAATCTGGGCATTTTTTAAGTTACTTCTTACAAGAATGTGTATTCTTGTTTGGCATGTCTTCCCATGTGACATAAATTTTAAGAGTATACCATCAGGATTGAATTAAGTAGCACTTATCAAAGTGTTTGTTAAATCCAAGTTAATTTACTTACATTTGTCAAAATAAAAACCTTGTTTTATTCAGAAGCAGAACGTTATGCCCCAGGATGAGAGTAAAATCTCATTCCTCAGAATATAGCTTGTGCAACAATGACCTTCTGTATCCCTGAATTTATATAACCACAATTAATCTGAGTTATTGTAAAGTAAATAAGACTTGTTTAAATCGAGCAAAAACAACACCAGAGGATAATTAAATTATGTCATCCCAGGGGTAAAATATATTCAAAGAAGAATGCGATTAGATTGGATATAATCAGATCTTCATCCACATCCCCAACAGCCACCTCAAGCAACCCCACACCACACAAATGTACCCCCAATAATTCCAATACAATTTGATTAATAAACCAAATCAATGAGGAAGTGTATAGGAAGGAGATAGATCAGCTCATTGAATGGTGTAATGACATCAACCTTGCGCTCAGTGCTAGCAAAACCAAGGAGATGATTACGGACTTCAGAAGGAAGTCAGGGGAATACGATCCAGGCCTCATCGAGGGATCAGTAGTGGAGAGGGTCAAGAACTTCAAATTCCTGGGGGGGGGGGGTCAACATCTCCGAGGATCTGTCCTGGAACCTCCATGTTGATGCAATCGCAAAGAAGGGTCACCCTCAGCTATACTTTGGGAGGTGTCTGAGATATTCAGTATATCACCAAAAACTTTTACAGGTGTACCATGGAAAGCTTTCTGGCTGGTTGCATCATTGCCTGGTATGGAGGCACTATCTCTCAGGACAAGAATAAACTCCAGAGGGTTTCTAGCTCAGCCTGCAACATCACAGGCATCAGACTTCACTCCATTGAGGACATCTGCATGAGGCAGAGTCTTTAAAAAGCAGCCTCTATCCTCAAAGACCCCCACCATCCAGGTCATGCCCTCTTTACACTGCTACCAATGGGGAAAATGTACAAGAGCCTGGAGGTGAACACTCAGTGGTACAAGGACAGCTTCTTTCCCGCTGCCATCAGATTCCTGAATAATCATTTAACCAAAGGCTCTGCCTAACTTTTCATGCTCTATTATTGTTTTTTTTTAATTATAGTGATGTTGTAAGATGGTTATAATACGAATGTTTGCACTGTGATTCTGCCCCCAAAACACCAAACTTCATGATTTGTTCAATAAATTCTCTCTCTGATTCTGAAATCTTTATTATAGGTTTGAAGAAGCCAAACCAGTGACCGTTTGAAACCTAAAAAGGTGCTGAGGAACAATGATTGGTGCTTGGAATGCATTGCCTGAGGTAGTAGTAGAAGTCGCTACAATAGTGACATTTAAAAGACATTTAGTCAGGCACATGGATGTAAGAAAAGTCATGGGCTGTGAGGCTGGAAGGGTAAGATTGTTGGTGGAGTTTGCTTATATGGGTCAGCACAGCATTGTGGGCTGCAGAGCCCATACTGTGCTATAGTCGTAGAGTCTTAGAGACATACAGTGAGGAAACAGGCCCTTCAGTCCAACTTCACAACGTTGACCAAAAATGTTCCACCCACACAACTCCCGCCTGCCTGAGTCTGACTTACATCCCTCAAAATCTTTCCTATCAATTCATCCAATTTCTTCAATGTAGTGTAATAGTACCTGCCTCAAATACCTTCTCTGGCGTCTTGTTCCATACACCCACCACCCTTTGTGTAAAACAAAGTATCCCTCAGGTTCCTATTAAGTAATTCCTCCTTACCTTAGATCAATTTGACTGCTCTGAGCAAAAGACTCTGAACATTCACTCAATCCATTCCTATAGAATCTGTCCAATGCTCTACATAACATTCTTGCCCCAGGTGCACCTCTATAACAACATAAGAGGATAGGAAGAACAGTACTCCACGTGCTCCCTTTAAGTCAACTATTCCATTTAATATAAACATGCTGCTCTACCTCAGGCCTCAACTCTTGTATTTTCTTCCAAAAGTAGACTTTATTCACAATATATTATTTGCAAGGGAAACCATTCAAGTCTTTTCCCACCCTTACATTTTTATATCCAAACATTCCCGTCACTGTCCCTTGCTACATTACATTCCATTTGCACCAAGTGGCACCTTGTCACTTCTCCTCGCTCTATTGTTTGAGGGACTTCCCCTTGATCTCAGCCCCTTAATGCCCGGTAATAGGAGGACTCTACGCTGTGGTCTTTCCCTGCAGCGCCTCACATTGGCTACATGTGCATCTCTCAGCACATACTCCTGCAGCCTGGAATGTTGGTGGGATTCCCTCAGCAACATCTCCATGTGCTAAAATACCAAAGGTTTCGAAGACCAAAGTGCATCTTTTATCAAATGGGTACAGATAGAGTAAATGATGGTCTTCAGGCAGTTCTCGATGTCTGACCCTGCAATGCCATTTCCTATAGAGCCCTCTACTTCCTGATCTTTCAAAAATTCCCCCAGATATTCACCACCACCACATTCAGGCTTTGTGCTTTGGGACCATACTTTTTAAGTGCACTCAATTCCTCAACATACAGAATAAACAAAGTGTTGTAACTGGAAGAGTCATAAGTGCTTCTGAGTGGCATATTGCAAGCAGCTAACATTTACATAATAAATGACCAGAGATAAAATGTGAGATGGTTAAGGGTACTTGGACAGAATGTGAAGGGTGAACTTAATACCCAATTACTAGATAATATTGACACAATTTACTGCTTTTCTGTCTTGATTTGTGACCAGCTGTAACTCAAGGCTTCTTATTGAATGGTAGTTGTCATCAGGCAAAGTAATCAGTTTAACAACAGGAAATGAACCTCTTAACCTTTCATAATGAATCAGATTTACTTCTGTTGCCAGAAGCCAAGAAGAAAAGGAAACAAAATGTCATTGAGGCACAAGTTTCATTTTAAAATGTCCTTGATTCAAGTTGGTTGATGTCTGGCATTTTGATTTAGTGCTTTGATCTAATAATAAGTGTTTTTTTTTCTCTTCTAAATTAGCCCTGCTGCAATGCAAAGGAAATTCACAGGTTATTTGACTAATTGGATGTAGTGGCAATATGGCATAGTTACTGGACCAGCCTCTTGTGGCCTGTCTTGGGCAGGATGGTTTTGTTGCTAAGAGCTTGAATCCTACCATGACAACTGGGGAATGAATAAGCAAGATTGTAAAAAATGATCAACAAAACTAATGCTAAAACAGTCCATTGCAATAACACACTATTAGTTCACTATTGTCTTTAAGGGAAAGAAATTTGATGTCCTTATTTTGTCAGACCTGTACATGACTTCCATTCCTCAATTTCAAGTGCTGCATTTTCTTGCCATCGGTGTTACTATAAAGGACACTGGTCAAGATGGTTATGTGAATGAGTCACAAGACCTAGCCTGGCTATGGCATCATTGATTACTGCTCTATTTTGGTAGTAATGAAGCTGTACTACTGAGAAGGACCAGGAGACAGAACAATTATTATTTTGATTGTTTCTTTGTCCATGCTGTGCTAATTAACCCTGCCTGAACATCATCACTTATAAGACGTTAATTTTTAGATTAAAATAAAAGCAAGTACAAGTGCCCCACGTGGGAGCCAAAAGTGCTCTACTTACCTTTCTTGGGTTGGTTGTGGGCTTTGGTGGCACCCCAAGGTTGATGCTTCTGTTTTCTTGCACCATCTTGCATCTGCGCATGCATGGTGTGTTTCATGCACTGGGCATAGTTTGCACAAGTGCGGGGTTTGGGGCGTGATTCCTGAGAGTTTGTTGGTCCGCTGACTGGTATGACAGGTTATGAGGGTGAATGAGGCTTGAATATTTTTTTTGACCGTTGCTACAGATGGTGTTACAACAGTTTCTTATTGTTATTATCTTTGTTATGCTGGATGCTAAATTATTTATAGATTGTTTCAACAGAGAATGTTAAAGAAGATCGTGACAATAGTCTTTATTATTGAAACATTACATTTTAGATTGCTGTAATTGTTTTATGCGTTAATAATAAAGCACTTAAACTCATTTGGATTTTATGGTGAATCAATCAAAATATGTCACAAACAGGAACCCCATCTAGCTTTCAAGCGGCTTTCATGGATAGTAGTCTCTACACGCCAGTTGTTTATTAGTGAAGGTTGAGAGTGATTGGATCCTCACTTGCAATAGGAGATCAGATTCAGAAACATAGCAATACTGAGTTGCTAAATGTCTGACCAGTTGCTAGTTAAATGGGGAAATATATTGAGCTGACTCAACATTTCAACTTCTCTCTTGATCAGATTCCAGCACTAGTAGTTGTCTTCAAATCTCCCACTCAACCATGTATGACTCATCTTCATCCATTGACCTATTGGTTTTTCTTCCTCACTCTCCTTTGTTTGGCAGTTGTCACTCCTCTGCCCCTATCCATTATATTTCACCACTGCCTGGATTTCTAATCCATTATGGGGCCACTTCCTTCCCCAACTTGTCCATAAAACACTACAGCAAAGAAATAGGCCCCTTCAGTCCTTCTTTTCTGTGCTGAACCATTTTATATTGCATGTTTCCAATGACCTGCACCCATAGCCCTCTATACCTCTCCCATTCATGTATCTGAACAAATTCTTCATAAATGTTAAAATTTAGCCTACATTCACTACCTCAGATGGCAGTGCATTCCACATTCCCACTACACTCTGTGTGAAGAATTTCCCCTAAAGTTTTCTTCTTTTACTCTCAACCCATGTCCTCTGGTTTGTATCTCATCAACCCTCAGTAGAAAAAGCCTATCTACATTTACTCTGTCCATCCCCCTCATAATTTTAAATACCTCTCCTCATTTTTCTATGCTCCAGGGAATAAAGTCCTAACCTGTTTAATCTTTCCCTGTAACTCAGTTCCTGAAGTCCAGGTAATATCCTAGAAAATCTTCACTGCACTCTTTCTATCTTATTGATATCTTTCCTGTAGTTAGTTGACCAAATCTGCACAAAATACTCTAAATTTGGCCTCACCAATGTCTTATACAACTTTAACATAACATCCCAGGTCCTATACTCAATACTTTGATTTATGGAGACCAATATGCCAAAAGTTCTCCTTTACACCTGTGACAACACTTTCAGGGCATTATGTGTCTGTATTTCAAAGTTCCTATGTTCTACTGCACTCCTCAGTGCGCTATCATTCACGTGTATGTCATTTCTTGGTTTGTCCCTCTAAAATGCCACACCTCACACTTGTCTGCATTAAATTCTATGTGCCATTTTTCAGTGCATTTTTTCCAGCTGGTCCTGATCCCTCTGCAAGCTTTTAAAACCTTCTTCACTGTCCATAACACCTCCAAACTTCAAGTCATCTGCAAACATGCTGATCCAATTTATAACATTATCATCCAGATCATTGGTATAGATGTCAAATGAAAATGCTCCCAGCATTGATCCCTGAGGCACACCATTAGTCACAGGTCTCCAATTTGTGAAGCAATCATCCACCACTACTCTCATCCCGCGATTGAAAAATCCTGTTCACTACTTTACCATGAATACTTAATGTCTGAACCTTCCTGACTAACCTCCCATGTGGGACTGTGTCAAAGTCATTGTAG
Source organism: Narcine bancroftii (assembly GCF_036971445.1). Taxonomy (NCBI): domain Eukaryota; kingdom Metazoa; phylum Chordata; class Chondrichthyes; order Torpediniformes; family Narcinidae; genus Narcine; species Narcine bancroftii. Next base: position 216,744,024 of record NC_091474.1, on the reverse strand, counting down.
ATAACATCCAACGCCTTTCCTTCATCAACTTTCCTAGTAAATTCCTCATAAAACTCTATAAGATTGGTTAAGCACAACCTATCATGCACAATACCATGTTGACTATCCCTAATGAGTTTCTGGCTATCCAAATAAATGTCTCTTAGAACACCTTCAAATAATTTATCCACTGCTGATGTCAGACTCACTGGCCTATAATTCCCAGGGTTACATTTGGAGCCTCTTTTAAACAACAGAACAATACAAGCTACCCTCCAATCCTCCGACACCACACTCATGGTGAAGGACATTTTAAATATTTATGCCAGATATCCCTCAATTTCTACACTAGCCTACACTAGGTCTGAGAGAATATCTTGTCAGGCCCTGGGGATTTATCCACCCTATTTACTTTAGGGTAAAGTACTTCCTCCTCTTTAATCTGTATAGGTTCAATGACCTTAGTGCTTCCTTTCCTTACTTCCCATGACTTTGTGCCTGTTTCCTGAAGGAATATTGATGAAAAAAAATTAAGACGCATCCACAGCTGTTTTGATAAAGTGTGTGACAGCCTCAGTGTACCTGTTCAGAATCTCATCAGAGTTCCTGAACATCTGCCCAGTTCGCTGACTCAAGGAAGTCCTGTAACTGTTCTTCAAGCTTCTGTGACCACCTTCTAGCTATCCTGACCTCCAGAGCCTTTCTTTTTAGGCTCTGGAACACAGCCAGGTCCATATCTGGACCATATCTTTCCATCCATGTACCCGTTCAAACTTTTTTTTAAATGTCAAACCTAAGTCTGCAATTGCTAATTCAGCAGACAGCTCATTCAGTACTCCCACCACACTCTGAGTGAAGAAGTTAACCTAATATTAATTTTAATCTCTTTCCATTTCATACTTAACCTATTTCCTCTAGATTCTATCTCTCCTAACCTAAGAGGAAAAGTCTGCTTGCATTTACTCTATCTTTTCTATATCCATCGTATTCCTTCAGTGTTGGTCAAAAAGTGCCTAAAGTTGGGCCTCTGCATACAACACCCCCCTGCCCCACCACCACCCCCTCCATTTTGAACCTTGCAACTGGATCCTTTGAATTCCTCACTGGAAGACCACTGATGATCAACACAGGCCCACCTCAAGGCTCCGTGCTTAATCCACTGCTCAACATGACTATGTAGCTAGGCGTAATTCGAGTGCCATCTACATATTTGCCGATTACACCATATAGTCATCAGAAGAATCACAGATGGTAATGAGAAAGGATCAGCTAGTTGATTGGTGTCACAACAACAACCTTGAACAAAAAGTTAGCAAAATCCTCAAGGTGATTGTGGTCTTCAGGAGGAAATCAGGAGAATATGAACCAGCCCTCATTGAGGAATCAGTAGTGGAGAGCATCAAGAACTTCTTATTCCTTTGAGTCAACATCTCTGTGGATCAGTCCTGGGCCTCAGTGTCGATGCAATATTGAGAAGGGGTCACCAGTGATGATACTTTGTGAATATTTTTAGGAGATTTGGTATCTCACCAAAGACTCTTGGAAATTTCTACAGGTATGCCGAAGAGAGAATTCTGACTTGTTGCATCACTGTCCGGTATGGAGGTGGCAATGTACAGGACAGGAAAAAACTCCAGAGACTTGTTCCCTCAGTCAGCGACTTCATGGGTATCAGTCTTCATTCCATCGAGGATATCAACAAGAGGCAGTGTCTTAAGAAATAGCCTCAATCCTCAAGGATCTGCACCACCGAGGAAGTCCCATAATGCTGGAGAGAACCAGTCCTCCTCGGAAAAAAGGGGAAAAGAGGAAGAAAAAATGAAGCTGAACAAATAAAAAATAGAAGAGCTGCAAAATAAATTAATCAAGGAGATTTAAAAAACGGCTCCAAAAAAATTGTTCAGAGCGACAGACAAAGACGAAGAAAGAAAAACATGGGAAAGGAAAGAAGAAGGTCTCACCTCACCTCAGGGAGCCCCCGTGAAGAGGATCATCTGGGCTCCATAGCTGGTGAATAACCCAGCACAGCAATACTAGTTAACAAGAATCTACCAATTACCATTAAGGAAGTAGCAACAGACCTAGGGGGCAGGTATGTAATGATCAAGTGCCAGATGGACTCAGAATTTTGGAATTTGCTAAATATTTATGCACTTACTGAAGAAGATCAGAAATTTATGCAAGACATCTTCTTAAAGATAGTGGATACACAGGAAAATATCTTGATAGGAGGGGGATTTTAACTTCAACCTGGACCCAGTGATAGATAAAACTGGGAAGGCAATGAAGAAAAAGAATAAAGTAACCAAATTCACATTAAAATCAATACAGGACATGAAATTAATTGATATATGGAGGAAAGAGCATCCAAGAGAGACAGTACTCATATACTCAAATAGACTAGGACCTGGGTCCTGGGTCCACTATTGTTTGTTATATATATTAACGATCTGGAAGAAGGCGTGGTGAATTGGATAAGTAAGTTTGCAGATGATACAAAGTGCATGGGTGAGGGGACAGTGAGGAAGATTACCATAGCTTAAAAAGAGATATAGGAAAGCTAGAAGAGTGGGCTGAGAAATGACTGTTGGAATTTAATATGGATAAGTGTGAAGTGTTGCATTTTGGAAAGGCAAATCTAAATAGGTCATATACATTGAATGTAGACAATTGAGGAGTGCAGAGCAACAAAGGGATTTAGGAGTTATGGTAAATAGTACCCTCAAAGTTGATACTCAGGTAGATAGAGTGGTGAAGAAGGCATTTGGAATGTTGGCCTTCATAAATCGGAGTATTGAGTTCAAGAGTTGGGATGCTATGATGAAACATTGGCGAGGCCAAGTTTGGAATACTGTGTGCAGTTTTGGTCACCAAATTATAGGAAGGATATAAACAAAATAGAGAGAGTGCAGAGAAGGTCCACGAGAATGATGACAGGATGTCAGGGTTTGAGTTACAGAGAAAGCTTGAGCAGCCCAGGGATTTTTTCTCTGGAGAGTAGAAGATTGAGGGGGGATCTGATGGAGGTGTTCAAGATTTTAAAAGGGACAAAGAGAGTCGACGTGGACAGGCTTTTTCAATTAAGAGTGGGGGATATTCAAACCAGAGGCCATGGTTTGAGATTGTAGGAGGAAAATTATAAGGGGATCATGAGGGGAAATTTCTTCATGCAAAGGGTGGTTGGGATGTGGAATAAGCTTCCGGCAGAGGTGGTTGAAGCAGGGACATTATTTACATTTAAGGAAAGACTAGCAGAGCTGATAAGGAAGGAAACTAAGATAAAAGGAATAAAAATAAAGAGAAAGAATATAAAATCAGTCTATTCGCAGATGAGATCATAGTGTATTTAACAGAACTAGATAGATCAATAAAAAAGCTATATTTGAAGCTGAAAGAATATGGAGAAATATCGGGATACAAGGTTAATGTTAACAAAAGCGAAGTGAAGCCAATGAATAAAATTGATTATTCAGAATTTTTTTTAAAATTAAATAACAAGCACAGGTGATACGCTACCTTGGTATTAGGATAGACAATAACTTAAATAATTTGTATATATTAAACTATCAACTATTGATTAAAAAAATACAGGAAAACTCACAGAATTGGAAAGAGCTGCCGCTAACTCTAATAGGGAAGGTAAACTGTGTTAAGATGAATGTATTTCCACGGGTACAATACTTGTTCCAAACGCTACCAATTCCCTTGACAGATAACATTTTTACAGGATTGAGGCCTGGTGACATCCTCGTAAATCTCTTTCATATTATTTATATTCTTCCTGTAGTTAGGAGATTAAAACTGCACACAAAAGTCAAATTTGGCCTCAGTAATGTCTTTTCCAACTTCCCAATTCTTCTACTTAATAGTTTGATGTGTGAAGGGCAATGTACCAAAAGTTCTCTTTATGACCCACTCTACTTCTAACGCCAATTTCATGGAATTATGTTCCAGTATTCCCAGATTCCTCAGTTCTATTATACTCCTCAATCTAATGCACATAGACATCAGTTTGACAAAAAACATATCGCACTTGTGTACACACAAATCCCTCATTGCATGGAAAAACACATGCAAAGCCCACAGTCCTTTAATACAAATGTTTATTGCTGATATGCTCATGCATACATATCTTCTAAACAAGTATATAAATAAAAGCACATTGTACTGGATTTGTGTTAATCTTTAATTTAATGTTAAAAATATTTCTCATATATAACAATATTTTAGTAAAGTAAATATAGAGTTAAAATATTGTATATGTATTCTTAATAAGATAATTGTGGGCTGTACAGGGTCACACACAGGTCACAGAACATTTGCAGAGAATCATTGTTTTCAGAGAAGAAAGTTCATTTTTGGAGTCAGTGTGTCTTGGAAAGTGCTGATGGATTTGAAGTGGTTTTTTAATTATTTAAGTCAAATGAAGTATTTGCTTTATTAAAAAACAGAAGTATCTAGAACTCATAAGTACTTCTGAGGAAGCCATCTATTTTGAAAACAAAACCATTTGGTTGGGGGATCATCATGTGATGCCGTGAAGAGCGCAACACAACCTACCAATTCCTGAGGGATTAACTGAAAAAGTACATATTGAACATTGTTAATTTTATAAAAAACTATTTTAAAGTTATTTAAAAATGATTAACAGAGAAAAAAAAGATGTTGCCAAAAAAAGGAAAAGCTACAAAGGTAACACCAACGAAAAATTCGGAGGAGGAGGAAAAAAAAGAGAATTCGGGCCTACCTTGTTGACGAAGCAAACCTCTGAAGTTAGTTCCGGATCTGCCAGTGAGGACCCAATGGAGGGACCTTCCTCCAGAGCACTCTTTGCCATGTCCTGTAAGGATAGCACTGGTAGAAAAGTTAAGACTGCATTGCGCATGCCTGACTCCTCACCCATGCACGCTGCAGAGGAAAAAAAATTGAAAAAAACCATGTTTCTTAAGGGGCCACTCCAGCGCCTCCATCTGTGTACAGGATGGTGATACTTCTCCTGTGGAAGAGGAGTCAGAAGAGTATGGAAGTGAAGAAGCAATGTCAAGCTCAGAAGAAGAAAGATCCAAAGGCAAGAAAAAAGATTTAAAAATAATGAATAAAACTGAAGCTAAAATAGGCAGATTTTTTGATGCATTGGAGAGTAATTTGAAACTTTTAACTGCTGGTTTGAAGCAAATCATAACTGATATGACTAAATTGATCAATAATGATTCACAAAGAGTTGATAAAGTGGAGGAGAAAATCAAAGATGTGGATGAAGAAGTACAAAGTATTGAAGAAAGGTCAAATATAAGTGAAGATACAATGACTGGTTTGATTTCTATGAATGAAAAATTGCTTGGGAAAGTTTACATTTTGGAAAATTACAGTAGAAGAAACAATCTTAAAATTGTCAAAATGTCCGAAGTCAAGGAAGGTCAAGATGTGATCTGAAAATATTTGGAGAAGGATAGGATTTTTATTGAGAAAGCTCATAGACATTTGAAATCAAAGCCAGGTCCTAACCAGAGACCTATATCTATCTTGATTAGATTTTAAAACTATCAGGATAGAGAGAGGATTCTGGTTTAGCAGAGCTAGAGAACATGTCCTCTGAATTATGAAGGGGATAAGAAGTTTTAATCCAGATCTGAGTCCAACTCTATTAAAAAGATTTTAACCTGGTTAACAAGGTTCTATATGATAAAGATTATAGATTTGTTCTCCACTATCCAACTACGCCAAATGTATTTTTGCCAGATCAGCAGAATATAATGTACTGGCTGAAGAGTATGTGGAGAGCTTGCCTAAAATTCAAGTAATAAAAGATGCTGATTTGTTGCATTAAACCTGATGTATAAAAGAGGGGGTGTTATTCCCTTTTTTCCCTTTTATTTTATTCTTCTTGATGGATGAAGAAATCTCACATGGGGAAGAATTGTTGGTTAAATAGAAAAGGATTTTTTTCTTCTACAGTGGCCGGGGCAGTGGTGGGGTGGGGGAGGGGGGTTTCTTGTTGATTTCTGATGGCTTACAGGTGTTTAAGTGGTTTGGCCACAATGGATTTTGGAAGATTTTTTTGTTTTATCTTTTTTTTTTTGCAATAATCCTTTATGATGTGTTTACTTTGAATAATTTTGGATTGCAGATATTGATGTTCAGGACTAAATTAATTTGTGGGAATTCTGCTTGGATAGGAGTGATGGAAAGGATTTTTTTAAATCTATAGATAATGAAAATGAATAAAGTAGTTAAGACTTTGAGTTTTAATATTAATAGGGTCAACAGGTTAATAAAAAGAAAGAAATTGTCCTATAATATGAAACTGGGAATAAATATTCAAGAGACTCATTTAATTGAAAAATAACATTTGAAATTAAAAAGAGATTGGGTAGGTCAGGTCATTTTTTCCTCAAATTGTAATTACAGATATAGCGGGTAAATATTTAATGGTAAAATGTCAATTATTTTCTGAATGATGGACTTTGTTAAATATATATCTGCACCAAATACAGATGATCAGAAATTTATACAAGATACCTTTTTGAATTTAGCAGATGTCCATGAAAATGTTTTAGTAGGTGGAAATTTTATTTTTTTGTTTGGAACCTTTGCTGGATAAATGAACAAGAACAATAGTTAAATCAAAAGCAACTAAAACACTATTATTTTTAATGAAGGATGTAAATTTAATTGTTTTATGGAGAAGGATACATCCTAATGACAGGGATTATTTCTTTTATTCTAGTAGATTTGATACATATTCTAGAATTGATTTTTTTTTGCTTTCAGCTCAAAATTGATCAAAAGTTTTGAATATTGATTATAAAACAAGAATATTATCTGATCATTCCCCATTGATAATTTAATTGGAATTTGCTGTAAAACAACACTCAGTATATAGATGGAGGTTAATTTCTTTATTGATGAAAAGCAATTTTTTTTGTATTTTTATAGGACAACACATAATTGTTTGGTGATACAAATATACATTTAACAGAAGGTAAGTTTATTATTTGGTATGCATTAAAGACTTTTTTTGAGGACAAATTATAAGTTATATTTCAACAATTAAAAATAATATATGAAAGATGTAGATAAATAAATAATAATATTGGAAAAATAAATTCAAAAATCATCTTCAGAGAACAAATATAGAAGTTTAACGTGAAAAAAATTACAATACAATCAATGCTAACATATGGAACAGAGAAAATGATACTATAGTCTAAACAGAAATAAAGTTTTAGATTGGCAATTAAAAGCAGAACAGACTTCTAGAACAATTAATCAATACAACATAAAAACAATTAAGTGACATTTAATCCACAAGAAATAAATGAAATATTTAAGCAATTTTATGAAAAAAATATATACATCTGAATTGTTACATGATGAAGCAGCTATAGATGAATATTTGTCACAAATGGTATTACTAAGCTTAACTGAAGTACTTAAAGATGATTCTGATAGTCTTTTCATTGAACAAGATGTCTATTATTCACTTAACTGTTAGCAAAATAATAAATCTCCAGGAGAGGATAGGTTTCCAGTTGAATTTTACAAAGAATTACTCTATTTATGAAGATAACAGAACAAGCTTTTAAATTGCATTATCTTCTGGAAACATTTTCTATTGTGATACTTATGGTTATTCTTAAAGAAGATAGAGATCCATTTAAACTAGCATCATAAGACCTATATCATTTTGAAGGGTTGGTTATAAAAGTATAGCAAAAGTGTTAGTGAATAGGATTACTTATTATCTTCTTGAATTAATAAATGTAGACCAGACCAGTTTTGTTAAAAATAGACAAACTTTGTGAATATAGTAAGGATATTAAATATAATCTACTTAGCACAGAAGAAAAAATGTTTGAGTGGCTTTAGACGAAGAAAAGACTTTTGATAGGTTAGAATAGGATTTTTTAATCTATGATTTTGAGTAAATTCTGTTTTGTATTGAATTTTGTAAATTGGATAAAAGCATTATGTAAAAATCTTAAAACCAAAGTAATATCAAATCAACAGTGGTCTCAATCTTTTAACTTAATTAGCTCAAGTTGACAAGGATGACCTCTATCTCAATATTTGTTTGATTTGGTTATAGAGCCAATTGCACAATAAATTCAAAATGATCAACAGTTGAAAGGATTTGTAATAAATCAGGCAGAACATAAAATTTGTTTATTTGTTAGTGTATTTAATGCACCCACAATTATCACTACCTAGACTTTGTAGTCAGTTGTTAGAGAATGGAGAAGATTCAGGGTATAAAATAAACTGGGATAAAATTGATGAGATGAAATTGGCACAATTTCGAAAAGAAGTTCAATTTAAATGGACAGATATGATTAAATATTTAGGTACACGTATTGATAATAATTTGAAAAAAAATTATAATATTTAAGGAGATAGATGAAGATATTTAAAAAGTAAATGAATTTGCCTATTACCTTAATTGGAAGAGTTAATTGTATTAAAATGAATATTGTTTTCCAAGAATTCAGTATTTATTTCAGACTTTACTTATCTCTACTTCAATTTTTTTTCAAGATTTAAAGAAACAAGTTATGAAATTTCTTTGGAAAGGAAAAATGGAAGAAAATTATTAGAAAAGTTTACATGAAAATATGAACTAGGAGGATTACAACTTCAAAATATTAATAATTATTTTAAGGCAGCTCAATAAAGATTTCTTGTTTCTTTGTTTGTAAAAGCTAATCATCTTGGGTTGAAATTAATTAAATGAAATTGGAGAAACTATATCAGAAGAGTTCATTTATAAATGGGAACTAAAATTAATAAGAATGGATAAAGATGCTCCAATATTGAAGCATTTGCTTAATATTTGGAATAAAGTTAAATTAGAAATTGATGGAAATCGTTTATCACTAAAAGCACTATTAATTAATCCTCTCAATATTTTTTCAAAAGCTAATCTCATTTTGAATATTTGGAATAATAAAGGAATTTCTAAATTGGGAGATTGTTATGATAATGATAGATTAATGACATTTGATCAATTAAAATTAAATATAATATTACTCATAACACACTATTTTGTAATTTTCAATTAAGAATCTATTTAAGAGAGAAATTAGGATGTGATATTATTTTTTTTAAATCTTACAGATTTTGAACAAATTATTGTTGATAGAATGACTAAAATAATAATTTCAATAGCATATATGTTCTTACAAGAACAAACACCTTAAGTAGGTTTGTTTAATTCAAAGGAAAGATGGGAACAAGATTTAAACATATTAATAGATCAGCAGGTCTGGCAAGATTTATGTAAAGAGGTTATGTCTAATACTATTAAGGTAAGGTTTAGATTATTCTATTATTTTTTTTCATCAATTATATATTATACCTCAGAAATTGAATACATTGGACCAATGTTTTAGATGTTGAAAAGAAGTTGGAACTTTTGTTCACTCTACATAGTCTTGTTCGAAGGTTAAACCTATTTGGATTGCTGTTAGTAAGTTTTTACAACAAATTATTGGTGTTGTTTTTCCATTAAATCCTGAATTATTATTGTTGGAAAATTTTGAGTATATAACTCTTAAATTATCTTTTTCAAATTTTCAATTGAAAATTTTTAAGTTAGTTTTGGTAATAGGGTAAGGAAATAAATTGTTGTTACATGGAAATCAGATGTTTCATTAACATTAGAAAGATGGCAAACAGAGATTCAAACTTGTATTCAATTAAAAAATTCCAAATAATTTAAGGGGTAAATATTCCATATTTTTGCAAGTTTGGAGTCCGTATGCTAGAACAATTAGATTAAAATTATATATTTTTTTGTTTCAAATTCTCCAAACCAGTGCATTTTCCCTAAATGAATAATAGTTTCTGGAAAAAAAATGTTCTTTTTGCAATCCTTAAATGACATCTGAAGCAATCCAAATTAATATATAGCTATGTTACTATGTATTTTATATTTATATTTTAGTTGTGATTAGTTAAGATCAGAGGAGGGTGTAGTTGGTTTTTAAGGGTTTATTTTAGTTTTAGTAGTTTATTACTTTTTTTCTTACTTTTCTATATATTATCAACATATATTTGTAAACACTAACATTCTGATTTGATACCAACTGTTATAATTATCAGGTATGTTGATTTAAATAAAATATTTAAAAAACATTTTAAGGGATCAAACAAGAGAAATGAAACTCAGAATTATGTGAGTGATACACTTAAGCCTTTGAAACAAAAGTATTGTAATCTTTCAGAGTAATCTTGCATTGTCTACAGGACAGAAGTATGAAAATCACATGGTTTACAAGAAATTGGGGTTGGCAACTGTTTAAAATTCCAATAACTGTCACATGAATTCGAGAAATATATGATCAAATTTAGAATTTTTTATTGCAGTTTGGAGTTGACAGAAGAGATTGAAACCATGTGAAAGACAGGATTAAGTTAAAGTAACCATAATAGGGACTGTTCTGTGTTTTGCTCCTTGGAAAATGGGAACACAGAATCAGTGACTTTTGAAATAAAGAAGACCACTTTTCTGTCTCTTTGGAAAAGAAGGCAGAATTCTACTAGGTCTATTTCTGTATGGCCACTTTGTTTAACTCTTGTCTGAGTTTGTGAATTCCTCATGGAAGAAAATAGCTACATTCCCCATCTCATGGAAAAGAGGGCAGAATTGTGAGTAAAGAGACCTGAAGATATGATGTTTAAAAGCACTTTGTAATTATTTCAGAACTGAGAATTTAAGACCTTCAAATAAGACTAAAATGGTGCTGAGGTTTTAAAAATTGACTTTTCAGACTGGGACTTTAATTTCCCACACATTTTCATTTTAAATTTGTGTATAGTGGGGTTAAATTTAGAGTTAAGTTCAGAGATAAGTAAGAATTTTGTTACTAATAATTTAATTAAAAATAAACTATTATTTTAAATTTAGCATTGGTGAATTTTCCTTTTCTGTTCTAACAAAGTCCCTTTAGTCCCAAAAATAATTGAAAGGATTGTTAATTCATAGCAACACAAAAACAAATATTGTTTTTTTACAAAAAATATACTTCATTTAGAATAAATTATTTACAAAACATTAAAACAGCTCAAGACTTTTTACATTGATGGTGTCGGTCATATCGATACATTCTCATTAATGTACATTGTTACATTGCTACATTTGTTCTCTCAATGCCTCATTCCTAACACCATGGCATCTTGTCATTTCTACCCCCCCCCCCCCTTTGTTGGTTGAGGGGCTTCCCCTCAGTGTCAACTCCTCAATGCCCAAAAATAGGAGGACACTGAACTGTGGCCCTTTCCCACAGGACTCTCACATAAGCTGTACCAAGCCTCAGTGCATCACTCAATACATATGTCTGCAGCCTGGACTGAGTCATTCAGCAAAATTCCTTTACCAACATCTTAGTGTGTTGAAAGTCCAATAGGTTTCAGGTAGACCAAAGAGCATCTTTCACCGAGTTGATGGTCTTCCAGCATTTCTAGATGTTGAACTCAGAGTGCTCCCTGGGCACAGTCCATACATCTGTCATGCTGCAACTAGGGACGAACCATGACAGTACCCCCTGCATCTTTCTCCACATACTCTTTCTGAATCTGCATTCAGCGAAGTCGTGAGCGACAGTCTCCATTCCATCACAGCCCACCCGAGGACAGTATGCATGCAGGGTGGTATTTTGGTTGTACAAGAAAGATCTCACTGGGAGGGCTCCTCTCACTGCCAGCCAGGCCTCTAAAGCACACACGCATACATGAGCCTCATAAGCACCCAGCTGTAATGAATACACACATCTAAATGACACCCAGATTTAATACACATTTCTAATTGCACACAGCACATACATGCACACATGAAATATCTAATAAAAATCCATCCAATACACCCTCATGGATGTATATGCACATTAATATATATGTATCAACATGAGCACACAACTGGCGTCAATACACACGCACGCGTGCACGCACACAAACACACACTCAAAGCAAAAGGAAATAGCCATTTAATCTCTTTAGTTTCTTTTGCTGTGATTGTAACTTCAAAGTTACAATCCTCCGAAGATTGAATTTTCTCCCCATCCGGAGAGTCCACTGCCTGTTTATTTCCACTGACAAAATATAGAATCAAACACTTCTCAACATTATACTTCATCTGCCATATCTTTCCCCCGTCTCCCAATCTGTCTATACCCCTCTGCAATTTTACAGTTTCTTCAACAGTTCCTGCTCTACCACCTATCTTGGTGTCATCTGCAAATATGGCCATAAAACTATTTAGTCCACAATCCAAATCATTAATATAAATTGTAAACAGCAGCATCTGCAAGACGGACCCCTGCACAACACCACTTTTTATAGGCAGCCATTCTGAATGGGATCCCTTAATTTCAACCCTTTGCCTTCTGTCTATCAGCCAATTTTCTGTCCAATTTAATAGTGTATTGTGATTGAATGCCTGTGATTAGTGATGATCCACAAAGATGGGTGTTGTATTCATTCCTGTTTGAAATATACATAAATGACTTGACAGATAGGCGCAGTCAGTAAGTTTCCAAATAACATAAGTAAAGTACCTCTTTACTTTTGTTTTATATTTCTTAATACCTTTGGTTGCCTGAACTCCATCAATTGCAGAATTAAGATTGATAATTGGACTTCTAACAGTTGATGCTCTTGGAGGAAGACTTCAAATTACCAAATCAGTCTTTATGTGAAATAATGCTACTGAACCCACTGATTGCAGGAATTAATGTCATTAACCTTCATTGCATTCTTTCTATTATAGCCTGATGTGGGTAGTTGAGACATGATACAATATTCCAGGTGCAGTCACAGGGCCCAATCTAATTACCCTTTAATCATGCACTCAAATCCTTCGGCAATAAAGGTTGGCATATTATTTACCTTCATAATTGATAGCTATTGCTATATATTAGCTTTCAATGATGTCAGTGGTAGAAACACCCCTGCACCTCTGAATGTCAATGCTTTTCAATCACTTGCCTGTTAGCCAGCTAATCTTCTATTCACTCCAGTATGATTCTTTCTACAATATGGTATCTAATTTGCTGCAATAATCTTCTAAAATTATTTTCAGAGCACAAGTGATATGTCAGGTGACTGGAAGACACAACATAGTCTCCCTTTTCAAGAGAGGCAGCTAGGGAAATTATCCTTCTATCAGTAGTAACGTAACGGCACTGATTTACCACAGCTTACAAACAAATTTTCTTTTTATTATTCACTAGACACAACCTTGCACTCTTCAACTCCCGAACACCACCCAGCCAAACCCCGTGACCTTCCACTGCCACATGGATGATCCTGACACTTTCACTCTCCTCCCAATGAAGGTAAGTACGTGACCGCGGCAGCAATAACAATATTGGAAAAAAATCTGAGGGAATGTATTAATGATCATTTGGAAAGGGAAGAGCTAATCAGAAACAGCCAAGATGTCAAAGTCAGTTCCTGTCTGACCAATTTGAAATTTTTTGAATAGGTAACAAAGTATATCAATGGTAGATGTGATTTACATGGACCTCAGTAAAGTCTGAAAGAAGGTCCCACATGGGCAATAGGTTCATTAGGTTAGGGCCATAGGAATCCAGGGCAAGTTGGAAAAACAGATCAAAAATTAGCTTGGCAATAGGAGACAGACTGTGATGGTAGAGGATTTTATTCACAAGATCACAAGATAAAAGTACAGAAGCAGGCCACTAGGCCCATCAGGTCTGTTCCATGACTATGCACTAAGCTAAACTAAACTCACCCCTAGTTCCAATTACCAGCCTTTTCCCCATATCCTTTGATACCCTGACTAATGAAGTACCTATCCATTAACTGTTTAAATACTCTCAGTGATCCGGCCTCCACTATGGCAGTAAGTTCTACAGATTCACGCCCCTCTGACTACAGAAGTTCTTCCTTTCCTCTGTTTTAATTGGATAACTTCTAATTTTAAGACTATGACCCCCTTGTCCTTGTCTTGCCCATCAAGGGAAACATCCACATTCACTTTGTAAAAACCTTTCAATATGTGAAATGTCTCTATGAGATCCCCCTCACTCTCCTTTACTCCAATGAATACAATCCTAGATGTTCCATACGTTTCCCATACTCCAGCCCTTGCATTCCATGAATCATCTTGGTAAATCTCCTCTGTACCTTTTCTAACAATGTCATATCTTTTCTAAGATAGGGGGCCTAAAACTGTACACAGAGCTCTAAATTGTGTCTCACCATTCCCCCATAGATCCTCATCAATGCCTCTCTACTCTTAAACACAATACCTCTTGAAATGAATGCTAGCATAGCATTTGCCTTCTTCACTACCAATCACACCTGGGCATTAACTTTTAGATTACTCTGCACAGGGACACCCAGGTCTCTTTGCACCTCCGAGGATTGAATTTTCTCCCCATCCGGAGAGTCCACTGCCTGTTTATTTCCACTGACAAAATATAGAACCAAACACTTCTCAACATTATACTTCATCTGCCATGTCTTTCCCCCGTCTCCCAATCTGTCTATACCCCTCTGTAATTTTATGGTTTCTTCAACAGTTCCTGCTCTACCACCTATCTTGATGTCATCTGCAAATATGGCCATAAAATTATTTAGTCCACAATCCAAATCATTAATATAAATTGTAAACAGCAGCGGCTGCAAGACGGACCCCTGCACAACACCACTTTTTATAGGCAGCCATTCTGAATGGGATCCCTTAATTTCAACCCTTTGCCTTCTGTCTATCAGCCAATTTTCTGTCCAATTTAATAGTGTATTGTGATTGAATGCCTGTGATTAGTGATGATCCACAAAGATGGGTGTTGTGATCATTCCTGTTTGAAATATACATAAATGATGACAGATAGGTGCAATCAGTAAGTTTCCAAATAACATAGTTATTGAACAAGTTGTTAAAAATGTGGAAGGTAGTCTTAGGTTTCAGAAAGAAACAGGCTGAAAAATAGCAGATAAAGGTTAATCCAGACAAATGTAAATATGAGGTGATGCAAGTCGGAGTGCAAATGAAGCTAAGACATACACTGTGAATGGAAGGCTCTTTGGGAGAATTGAGAAACCAAGAGTCCTCAAAGTACAAATCTACAGATTCTTGAAAATGACATAGCAGGTGGACAATGTGGTTAGGAAGGCATACGGGATACTAGCATTCAGTAGATAGGAAAATTAATGCAGAAGGAGAGAAATTATGCTTTAACTTTATAAACCTTCATCAAACATTAGTTGGAGAGCAGTGTGCAGTTCTGCTCACAAAATTATAGGAAAGGTGTGACAGTGCTTGATTTTTCAGTTCCATTATGAGAAGAGACTGGAGAAGCTGGATAAAGATGAATTGTTTCTGCAGAGAGGGCTAGGGGCAATGAGCCGAGATGATATGGAGAGACACTCACAGGTCAGCATGGATGGTTAGTTTCATTGATATAATTTATTTAGATTATATGATTCTGACCTTTGATGCTGCAAATATTTATCTGAAAATCAGTACAGTATATTCTCTGTTATCCACACCCTATATTACTTCTTTGAAGAACACCAGTGAATTGGTCAAACATAATTTGTTTCACACATTGAGCTATCCTGAATATCTTAAATTATTCCTGCCGTTCCACTAAAACTTCTTTAATCATAGTTTCTAACATCTTCCCTGTGACATGTTCAACTGTCTAACCTATTGCTTCCTGTGTTCTGTCTCTGATATTTTTTACTTCCTGATGCAATTAAACTTTCTTCATTTCTAGAGAAGTTTAAAAAAATAAAATGAATCAACAAATGATCTTACTAACCACTTATTTCAAGTGCCTCGGTGAAAATCTATCCAAATTTAGTCTTTCCACGCATTGTTCAAACATTCTAAATCAGAAATATGTGTAGATACTGTCCGATCATATTATTATTTTCTAAATGCCATTTTCAATCTGCAAAATGGCAGATCTGATTTAAGTGCTTCATTTAAAGGACTAACCAAGGTACGACATACATAATAAATGGTAGAGCACTCAGGAGAGTGGTAAAACAGAGAGATCTTGAAAAACAGATATATAATTCTCTGAAGGTGGTGTCACAGGTAGATAGGATCTTAAAGGCAGCTTTCAGCACATTGGCATTCTTAATTCAAAGTATTGAGTGTAGGAGTTGGGATGTTATGGTAAAGTAGTATATGATATTGGCGAGGACAAATCTGGAGTATTGTTTGCAGTTGTGGTCAACTAACTTCAGTACAGAAAAAAATATCAATAAGATTGAAAGAACATAGATGAGATCTACTAAATGATGTGGGGATTTGAGGAATTGAGTTACAGGAAGAGGTTAAAAAGGTTAGGACTATTACCTGGAGCGTAGAAAGATGAGGGGAGATTTGATAGAGGTATACAAAATTATGGCAGGAATAGAGAGAGTAAATGCAAGTAGGCTTTTTTTTTCCACTGAGGTTCGATGAGATACAAACCAGAGAATATGGGTTAAGGCTGAAGGGAGAAAGTTTAAGTGGAACATTAGCAGGAAGGGGAACTTCTTCCTGCAGAATGCAGTGGGAGTGTGGAATGAGGGGCCAGCTAAAGTGGTTCAGATTTAATATTTAAGAAAAATGTAGACAGGTACTTGGATGGGAGGAGTATGCATGGATATTGACTTGGTGCAGGTTAATTGGAAGGTAAAGGTTTCATTATTATCATGTATACCACATTCAGATAACATACATAAAATCCTTTAAATTTTGTCTACCATATGGCAGGCAGAGAGGCACCACTTTGGCCAGCACCCTACACAGAAACCTACAGCACCTGGCATTCCTAGGTGGCCTCCTCTCCAAGTACTGAGCCTGCTTAGCTTCCAAGATCTGGCAACCTCAGCCATGTACAGGCTACTTGGTAGAATAATAGTTCAGCACAGTCAAGAAGACCAAAAGGGCCTGTTTCTGTGCTGTTGTAGTGGGCTGAGTGGCTGTGTAATACAGTGGACTGAACTTCCACCTGTGTCGCTACACGGGCCTAATCGCTGCTCACTCAGCTGGCTGAAAGGTTGCACAGCGCTGCGGGCCATATCACAGCACACTAGGGAGTTAGTTACTCACCTACAAGATGGCTCCCATCGGCTTCACATTAAGCTATGCACCCTTTGCGAGTATTGTAGGCACGTAATGATGTCACTTCCGGTTCTAGGTGTCCGGGCCGGAAGTGATATAAAAGAGGAGGCAAGTTTCAATAAGCAGTCTTTGTTGACTAACACTGTGTCTGGTGTTTTCATTTAGTAGCTCTACTGGAGTACACACTACAATTGGTGACCCTGACTGCAAGATTCACCCGATGCTTGTATCCACAATTAACATGGACACAACAACACCAGCAGTTGCTGCCACAGTTGCAGTTAATTCAGTAGGCATTCACCTTCCCCCTTTTTCCCATGACCTGTGCACCTCCTGTAGCTGTAGTTCAATCAAAAAGGGACGACCATACAAAAAGGCGCCGAGAATGTTGTTTTTACCACCACCGGTGGGGGAAAAATGCTGGTAGATGCGTGCCCCCATGTGGCTACCATGGCAGCAGTGGAAAGCCTGAAATGTTGTTGGGAAATGACAAAGCCATCTGCCAGTAGTGGCTTTGGCAGCTGGCACGAGTACTGGCCTCTTCTATCTTTATGATGACGCTTATAAGTGCAAATTTCTCATGGTCACAGGTGCCGAGCTCAGTTTGTTCCCACTAACATACTTTGAAAAGATGCATAAACAGAAGGGACTAGCCCTTCAAGCTGTGAACAGAACTTCCATCCCCAGCCTTGGCATGTGACGGGTCACAATTAAGATAGGGGAATGCAGAAATTTTGGGGGACGGTGAATTTCTCTCGCCATTTCATTATGGCAGCCGTCCAAATCCTCGGACCGTGGAGGCAGAGTTTGTGTTCGCAGACACTAAAGATGTTCTGGCCAATGCAGCAATGCTCATGCATCCTAGTCCTACCACTGTCCTGGCACTCACCACAGATGCCATTCTCAATGGCCATTGGCAACCCTTGGCTTTCTTTAGCTGCCACAAATGAAGTACAGCACATTTGATTGAGAGTTGTTGTTGTTGTACTAGCAACACGGCTCTTCTGATACATTTTGGAGGGCCACCATTTCAT
Organism: Narcine bancroftii; assembly: GCF_036971445.1. NCBI lineage: Eukaryota > Metazoa > Chordata > Chondrichthyes > Torpediniformes > Narcinidae > Narcine > Narcine bancroftii. Next base: position 216,725,925 of record NC_091474.1, on the reverse strand, counting down.
TGCTTGACCATAAGCCATTTGCCTTTAGTAACATATTGGACACGTGGTTGGCCAGGCAGCAACACCACTTGTCATATATTTCCAAGTTCACTATAGATGTGTGTCATGTTTCAGAAAAATAAAACAATTTGGTCACTGATGTGCTGTCCACACCGGCAGTGCCTCATGTCCAGGGTGGGGTTGATATCTCTGACTTGGCAGGTTGTGTTCAGGCATACAGAAATTTCATCACATATCTGGATATACTACATGTGACATCACAACCGGGTGGGCCAAGTCTGCTTTGCGGCATGTTTATGGGCTACCCCAGGCCACTTGTCCCTGCATCTTGGAGATGCCACCTTTTTTTGACGAAGTTCACAACCTGTCCCATCCCTCCATCAGAGCAATGGTCAAGCTCATGGCAACCAAATATGTATGGCATAGAAGACATTGCACAGTGGGCCCAGACGTGTACCCACCGCCAAACTTCCAAAATACATCAGCATACCAAGGCACCTCTCCAGTCATTCCCAGCGATGTGCCGATGTTTTGAACATGTGCATATAGACCTGGTTGGATCATTGCCAGTGTCTCAGAACATGAGATATATCCTCACACTCATGGACCAATTCATGGGATGGCCAGAAGCCATCCCATTACCATCCAGCAATGATGAGAGATACACCCAACTGGATTTCAAGATTCAGAGTTCCCAGACACATCACCTCAGACAGCAAAGCAATTTACCTCCACGTTATGGACTGCTTTTGTGGCACACAACTGTGCCACATTACAGCATACCAGTGGCAGTCTAATGGTCTAGTGGAACTTTTCCACCAGCAACTCAAGACTGCACTCAAGGCCCAACTGGGTTGATGAGTTGACATGGGTTCTGCTGGGAGTGCACACCACCCCGAAGGAAGACATACCAGTGTCGTCTTCAGAAATGGTTTATGGTTCAGTTCTCTCAGTTCCAGGTGACGCTCACTTCTAATTCAACTCCAGCCCTTCTGATCTGGAAGTGCTTCAGCAGTATCTTAACACCAAGTCGCAATAAGAAAACTGATTCTGACCAACTGGCATGGACCCTCCAAACAGCATGTGCCTCCAGCCCTCCTCGGCACTAACTTTGTCTTCATGCATAGACAAGCCCCTGGAATGTCATTGCAACAGCCATATGATGGCCCTTTCCACATGATCCAAAGGAATGAGGTTGTGTACACTTTAGATATTGGGGGACATTCTCAACTGTTTACCATAGACCAGCACCTGTGGGCCCTACTACCCCTATTTACTGCCCCCAGCACCTTCAGATTTTCTTATTTAACAGAATTAGCCTTAATTCTAATGTTAAAGATGGAAACATGAGGGGAGTTATCTCATTGATGGCTGAAGAGGTAAGAAATTAAGGATTGCTTTAAATGTCGGAAGAGGGGTTAAGAGGAATTTCATGCAAAAGGCTGAGATTATAAATAAAAACATATTCAACAATTCTGTCCAGGGCTGCATGATTAATTTTTTAGGTGCCCGAGCTCACCAAAAACAGTGACAAGAGAGTCTTGTGAGATGGCTGCCATGTCGTATTTGGCATTGTATAAATGATACTGAATGGTAGTATGAGGAACCAGGACAACCGGTCATGGAAGAAACAGATAGGTACTTGTATGTCGAGAACAGCGCTCAGAGCGGGGTGGGGGGGAGCAGGGGAAGGGGAGCCGCTGCCGCCACCACTGCCACCTAGAACAATGAGGTGACGAAACAGCTCTGTAGTGGCCCAATAGTGGCCCCATGAGGTGCCAGAGTGGTGGTCCAGTGAGCTCCAGCAGCACTGCACCCCTGGTCCTATGTTCTCTGCACCTTAAGAGTTTAGACAGGGATTTGATTAGAACATGATCATGAAAAAGCTTGATCGAGAATGCTCTACATTTCAAGCCAAAAGTCTTCATCAGAACTCCTGTCAAAGGGGGGGAAGCTCAAAGTGTCGACCATTCTTTTTCTCTCCCTGATGCTGCATGACCTGTTGAGCTCCTACAGCAGATTGTGGCTGGCAAGGGTTTCACTGAATTGCAAAACAAGTCTCAAAGAACTTCTCTTTATTCCTTAAGTTATTTTCGTAGATTTGTCACCACAGTGGCGCACCTTCAATGCAAAGTGATATTTCAAATAGTGCAAAGAAACTTCCCTGGGAACGTCACACCATTATCTTCATGTGGGAGACATGTACAATGCACATTTCACAGTGTTGTCTTCTCTTTTTGACTGCAATATAAACAGTATGATTGATTTCTGTCTAATTGAACTCCCGCCCTTACTGAATGCCTAATCAGAATAGAAATCCTGTCCCATTTATTGACTGAGAATTTGTAAAGTGATATGAGTTCAGTGGATGCTCCATGAGGATCAGCTCAGCTGGCATTTGCAGCATATGTAGATGACCAATAAATACTTGCTCACTCCAGTTAGGCTGTTGCCCTGCAAGTGGCATGGAGTTGATGTTAAAACTACGACCTGTAGCTCATCCAAAGTGTGTTTAAATAATGATCCTTGCCTTACTGCATGAAGGATCTCAAGAGGCAAAGAGTTTAGCATGCATAAGCTCAGTAAAAGGTGATGAAAGGAAGTGCAAACAGATGGCGCACAAGAATATAAAGCAAAACAGCAGAAGCAGCAAGATATGTGTGAAGTGCTAATGGCATCAATTATGTACTTAAGGTGTGAACTGCAGAACAGCAGTGAAAAACGTACAACTCATTTGCTGAATGGTCAATGAAAAAGCAACATAATCTAACTTAGTTTATAATGTGGTACTGATTGGATTTCATTCTGTGCTGCCAGCAATAAAAATTGATAATGATTCTTTATTGGGAAATTACCAGGAAGCTTGGTTGGAATTTTAAAGATGTCTCTTTTTCTCCACTTGGGATTAGTTCTCTGATTAACTTTGTCCTTCATATATCCTTTATCAATTTTCCTCCATTCACGGTATGCTGCCTTATTTTTGGTAATTCTGCCATTAAACACTTTTTAACATTTCATTTCACCTTCATGTCCTTTGGTGTCCAGGATCTTGTCGATTTGTCTTGCCAGTTTTAATTTAATAGAAACATGCATGGTTTGTAATTCTAGTACTGTTATTAAAGCTCACTATTGGCCATTCGCTACAAAAGTATATTCTCAATATGCACTCCGGAGTGAGGGTCCCCTCTGCCATGTTGCACGCACTTGGTCTTCCCTTGGCAGGATGGAAGCTCAGTGAATGTTTCTGCTGACAAAAGAATGTAAAATATGGCAGCCCAGTCTCCGGGCAAGCCCCAGATGAGCGGCATAGTGGCAGAGCTAGCGGGGCTATTGCCTCACAACTCCAGCAACTCAAGTTGGTCAGTTAAGTAGCCACAGTAAATCACCCCTAATCTCCCTTTTATACTTCTAGTACACCCATAACCATGTGACTGAACTCTGCATCTACAAATTTGTGAATGACACCACAGTGAGAGTCAAGATCTTTAACAATAGTGCTTTTTACACAGACTTCACAGGATTTTACCATTAGGAAGAGTCTCCCAACATCCCGGCAGTGATCGTTCACACAGGAATGACCTAAACTGCAAGTCTCCATTTCTGACCCTGACTTTAGATAGCTTTAGATAGCCTACTGGCAGGGCGGTGTTTAAAGAGGTGTGATGTCGACCACAACGTATAATATACGTGGAACGTACAGCGCCACGGCATTGACATCATCTGTGAAGTGAAGCATATGCATCTGACATATCCTTCAAAGAGGAAAATGGCTTTTGATCCCAAGATATTTTTAATGCAGCAGGCATCTTTGTGGAGATATATTCAAACATATTAATTTGATGCGTGTCATGCAAGACCTTCATGTTGCGTCTGATGCTGATAACTTAATGTCTGCTCGCTGGGAATTTGAAAATCGCACACTGCAACATGGTGTGCTTTACGTGTCATTGTGCAATATCGCTACGACGTATCGTGACGGAGTATATAGAAATGTTTTCGGACTTCAATTGGGAAAGGTTTGTTAGAGTAGGTCACACGCAAACTCTTTAAAACATCTTATTTGAAATACTGGAGACTCAGTGGCTTCTCACACTTTTTTCCAAGAGCTTTGAAGAGCGATCCAGAGACATCACTATGGATTATTGTTTATCAAGACCACCGATGATAGAGTAGGCTGGAGTTGCTATTGTCTGCAGGAGCGTTTTGCTGTTGTAAGAGGGTCATGTGGTTTTGCAAGCAGAGAGAGTCAAACAAGCATTCTCTCAGTCTCAGAGGGTGTGTGTGTGAGAGAGAGAGAGAGAGAGAGAGAGAGAGAGAGAGACACACACACACACACAGACACACACACACACACACACACACACAGACACACACACACACACACACACAGACACACACACACACACAGACACACACAGACACACACACACAGACACACACACACAGACACACACACACACACACAGACACACACACACACAGACACACACACACACAGACACACACACACACAGACACACACACACACACAGACACACACACACAGACACACACACACACACACAGAGACACACACACACAGACACACACACACACACACAGACACACACACACACAGACACACACACACACACACAGACACACACACATACAGACACACACACACACACACACACACACACACACACACAGACACACACACACACACACACACACACACACACACACACCACTTCTATAGTGTCGAACAGGACAAGCTGGCAAGAAGCCCAATGTGGAAGATGGCCTAGTCACAGCCCTTGTGGTTCATGCAAGAGGAAAGTACAGGCCGTCTAATGTTTCACTTGCAATAAGGAAAACACAAAAGAACTCTGTGGTGACCTGCAAGAAAGGGGTTATTGTGGCTGTGCACATATCTTGGAGTGAATCGGCCCCGCTTGTATAGCCGCGCTGACGGGGCAGCTACAGGAAGATGGCGCCATCGGGGCTTGCTGATTACCTCGTGGCTTAGGCCACAGCTCATACCCCAGGCAACGTGGTGATGTCACTGCTGCGCGGGGCAGAACTCCCATTGGCCTTAAAGGGGCATGCGCAAAATTCAAAATAAACAGTTCAAATGAAACCTCCACCTTGTCCAGTGGTGTATTTCTGTGTGTGTAGCTACCAATACATAATGTGGTCTCCAAACATGGATTCACTCTCTCCGTGAAACTCCCCACCCCCCCACAATTGGACCCATCAGCCTTGCACGTGGTTCGGGCAAGTGGAGGCACAGTTTCATCTCAGACAGATCACCTCTGACTCAACAATGTTCTACCATGTGGTGAGTGACCTTGATGATGAAACCGCGGCCAGAGTGGACAACCTGATCCATGATCCTCCTGAGCAGGGCAAGTATGTCTCCCTCAAAACCCTCCTCCTCGACCCCTTTGGTCTCTCCCGTCAGCAGTGCATGGCCAGGCTGATGCACTTCAATTGCCTGGGACACAAACCCACATCTGCACTCATGGATGAATTGCTCACACTGGCAGAAGGCCACAAATCCTGCCTGATGTTTGAGCAAGCCTTCCTGGAACAAATGCCGGAAGACATCCAGCTCCTACTAGCGGACGAGGACTTCTCGGACCCCTGGAAGGTCGCACCCTGCCCCGATGTGCAGTGGCAAACGAAACGGGAGAACAAGGCCGCCATGAAACAGGTCACCCACCCTGGACCAAACCGACCACAGCCCGCCCTCAGGCAGAAACCAGAGGAGCACCAAACCTTCTGGTGTTTCTACCACCAACGCTGGGAAGCCCAAGCCTACAAGTGCCGCCAGCCCTGCTCATACCAGGGAAATCACCAGGCCAGCCGCCGCTGATGGTTGCGATGGCTGGCAATACGAACAGCCTCTAGCACACGGTCGACAAGACCAATGGACAGAGGTCACGTGATGCAGGGAGAGTAGGAGGAGGCAGAACCCGAGAGCTCCCGGGCTTATTAAGCAAAATTAGAGTTAAAAACATAAACAAAGTATCTAAAATACCAGGAAAGGGCTTTGGAAAGTATTTACAATACAGAATGACAAAAAATGGCAAGCTGCTGAGTAAGAATATGAAAGAATTTTCCCTGAAGCGAGAAACGAAGCAAGGTATGCCTCATGGTGGGAAAAATGGTGGGGCCGTCCCGGGGCCTGAAGTGGCAGCTGCAGTTTCAAACCTGAAATTTACCAGATGCGAAGAGCAGGAGGCCGATGGAAATGGCTGGCAAGTACCTAAGGAAAAGTCCCCCCTCCCACAATGGGATCGTTGGATCAGGTGCACTCATGGGGAGTCCGAGCCCCATGAAGAGGTCAGCATCAGTAACAGTCATAGGGCAGCAGCACTGAAGCCCGCACATATTGGAGCGGCCCGACAGAAGGTAACTGGAAGGATATCAGCATCGGTGACAATAACGGGGACATGTGATACTTACCTCTGGTCCAGTATTGGGTCCAGGTTCAAGTCCCGTGGAGCAGTGGGGATCGGTGCTGGGACAACGGGGATGACTTCAATATTCACCTCTGCCCCAGTAGTGGGTCCAGGATCGGGTTCCAGGGAGCAGCGTGAGTCCTTACAGCAGCCGGCATTGAAACATACGGACCAGCTGGCAGGTGCAGCACTGCTCTAGAAGATATCTTTAATACTGACAGCTGCAGCAGTGGGGGGTCCAGAAATCTACAAGAGCAAGATTCTAGCGATGAAGACAGATCCTCTGGAGTGGGAAGATCCAGAAAGAGAACTCTGCAAAAGAAAAGCAAGCAGGTGGGCTCAGATCCCACCCTGCAAGATGTTATTGACAAGATTGGGCAAATGGAAAGCAGGCTCTTTAGAGCGGTGGATGAAAGAGCCCAAGACATGGGTGGGGGCGGGGGGGAAGCTAGACAGGGTCCAGAGCACCCTATCTGGGCTAATGGATGAAAGGATAAGCCAGAATGAGGATACTATACACAGTATAAATAATAAGGTAGAAATATTATTAAAGGAAAGGGAAAATGTTTGGAAAAAAATTGGATACCCTTGAAAATTATAGCAGAAGAAATAACATAAAGATTGTGGGGTTAAAAGAAGGGGTGGAAGGGCAAAATCTATCACATTTCTTCCAAACTTGGATCCCTAATGTGCTAGGCAGGGAAGTACTGGGAGAAAGGGCCGAGGTGGAAAGGGTGCACAGATCATTTTTCCCCAGACCTGGTCCCAGACAAAGGCCGCGATCTGTCCTGATGAGACTGCTACATTATCAGGACAGAGAAAAAATACTGAGGGGTGGCAGCAATGAATGTGAAAAAAGGGTTCCCACTAGAGGTAGAAGGCAACAATGTTTTTTTTTCTACCGGGACATTAGCGCGACCCACCTGAAAGCAAGAAAAAAATTTGAGCCAGCTAAAAGATTAGTTAAACAAAAAGGTTACAACTGTGTATTGAGGTATCGTTTCCAGGGGGTACAAGAACTTTTATTGCAGACCCAAAGGAATCATATGAATTCTCCAAAGGTTTACCCACAGTGGGAAACATAAATGAGAATTAGAATTTGAAGGAAAGATGTTCTAGATTATACTGATATTTTGTCTTACCTTTCTTGGTATTTAAATTGTTAAAGTATGTTTTTTTTAAAGAAAGGGGTTAACCCAAATAGCTATAATTGCTTTATCTGTGACTTTTCCTGGGGAGCTCGGGCAATGGAGAGGGGATTAGATGGTTGCCGGTGGCGCAACCTTTTGTTATGGGGAATGATTGACAGCCAAAGGAGGCTGTCAGAAAAATGGAGGGGAGGGTGGATGTAGTATGGGGCAGAGGTTGCACTGGAAGAGTTATATGGGTTTAAGGGGAAGTATGACTGTGAATGTCTTTTGCACTTGGTTTCATGTTGTTCTGCTCAGTTATTTGAATTATTGTCTTTGTCTTTGCCTCTCCCTTGTTTTTTATTTGCTTATTCTCATGGCTCAGGTAAAGCAGATCAAAGGTCGGATAGTAAGAGATTGGGAGTGCGTGGGGGGGGTGTGACAGCGAGGGGGGGTGTATTTTGGGAAGAACCTGGAGATAATAACTAAGAACATAAAGGTAGACTTTTTCAATGTTAACAGCCTAAACAATCCGGTGAAATGGAAAAGGGTCTTGGCACACATTAAAAAAATGTGATCAAGGGTCACATTTAACTGAGTGGGAACATCAAAAGTTATAAAGAGAGTGGGTGGGCCAGGTTATATCCTCCTTGTTTGGCTCAAATGCAAGGGGAGTGGCACATTTAATAAGGAAGAGTGTTCCAGTGCAGGTGCAGACGGTGACTGCTGACAAAATGGGTAGATTCGTAATGGTGCACCATCCTGGACCCTAATCAATGTGTACGCCCACAATTTTAATGATGAAAAATTTATACAGGACATTTCCCTACGTTTGGAAGAGGGAAGTGAAAATATTTTGATAGGGGAGGATTTTAATTTATGCCTGGATCCTGTATTGGACAAATCCACAAAATGTGTAACTAGGTCTAGAGTGGTGAAAGCCACCATTGACTGTATAAGAGAGTTGAATTTAATAGATGTGTGGAGGAGAATGCATCCAAGAGAGAGAGACTACTCATTCTACTTGAAATAACATGACTCCTACTCTAGAATATATCTCTTTTGGGCTTCAGCTCATTTAGAGGGTAGAATCATGGAAGCCAAGTACAGAGCGAGACTTCTCTCAGACACTGCCCCCTGGTCTTGACTATAGACATGCCAGATAAGCCGGACCCAGCATACAGGTGGCGTCTTAACACTTTGCTATCGAAAAAGCCGAAGTTTTGTAGCTTTATAAGATCTCAAATAACTCAGTTCTGTGAGGACAACTGCCCCTCTACTCCAGATAAATTTCTTCTATGGGACACCCTCAAGGCATACTTGAGGGGTCAGATAATTGGATAAATGAAGATGGTCAATAAAAATTATATGAGGAAAGTGGAGGAATAATTACTCAATTAGAGAAGGATTTTCAGGAATCAGGCCCAGAGGACCATTACAGAGATCTCACTAACAAGAAATTGGAATATAATATGCTTCAGACGTCTAGTATGGACAAGGCTATTATGAGGTCAAGACAGAAATATTATGAGTTGGGGAGAGAGCTCATAATGTACTCGCATGGCAATTGAGGGCAGAATAATTAATGCAATACGAATGGGGAACGGCCAGATCTCGTAAAAACCAAAGAAAATTAATGAGACTTTCAGGGAATTTTATGAAGGATTATATAGATCTGAATTGTCTGGGGACATCAATCAAGAGTATAAGTTCATGACCAAATTAGACTTCCCCTGCCTGAGCCCAGAGGATCAGGCAGGATTAGATCTTCCTTTTACTGAGGAAGAACTTGGTAAAGCATTGAGTGTGGAGATGCAAATAGACAAATCTCCGGGGGAGGATGGGTTCCCGCCTGAGTTCTATCGAGAAGTTAAGGACTTATTAATGCCTCTGTATATGGATGTGATAGACCAGGCTAGGGAAACAAGGTCCCAGCCAGAATCTTTTACGGTGGCAATTATTACAATGATTTTGAAGAAGGCTAAGGATCCACTTATGCCCTCTTCCTATAGGTCACTTTCTCTGCTGAATACTGATTACAAGATCCTAGCCAAAGCCCTGGAAAATAGATTGGCACTGCATTTGCCAAAATTGATAAACAAGAATCAGACAGGCTTGGTGCAGGGAAGGCATGCAGCAGATAATTTTGGCAGATTGATGAGTGTTATGCATCTGGCACAATCTAGAAATGAGAAGGGTCTGGCAGAAAAATGCCTTCGATAGACTGGAATTTTTATTCAAGGTGCTGTAAAAGGCAAGGCTGGGACCAATTTTTCAAAACTGGATTAAGGCGTAATACCACGCGCCCCAGGCAAAAATTGTAACCAACGGGCAAGTCTCTTCAGCCTTCCCACTTACCAGATCTAGTAGGCAAGGGTGCCCACTCTCACTGGCTCTCTTTGTGTTGGCAACGGAACCATGGCAGAAGCCATTCATCAGGATCCAGACATCAAGGGTTATAGAGTGGGCCAAGATAGACACAAAATTTATTTGTTTGCTGACGACAGACCCTGCAACTTCTCTGCCTAGACTGCACAAGGTACTGGAGAACTATAGGGATCTGTCTGGGTATAACATCAATTGGGATAAGAATGAGGTGTTGACACTCCTAGGAGTTAATATTGATAGTGACCTGAATAACTTATATAAGTTAAATTATGCCCCCTTGCTGGGAAAAGTCAAAGAGGACTTAAAGAGGTGGATGCCCCTAGCTATCACACATGGTGGGTAGGGTCAACTGCATCAAAATGAATGTGTTGCCAAGATTCCAGTATATTTTCCAAACAATGCCTATGCCATTGCCCCAGGGTTTCTTCAAACAGTTATCACATATGGTTAAGAGATTTCTTTGGAATGGTAAGGTACCAAGGGTCTCTATGGAAAAATTAACAGGGGACTACAGTCTTGGCAGATTGAGATTGCCGGACTTTAAAAAATATTATTGGGCAGCCCAATCGAGATACATCACCTCTCCTTTTCGGTGGGGGGGGGGGGGGGGAGATGTACCATCCTGGGGACAAATTTATCTGCACCTGGTGGGCGAGAGGATAGCAGAGGATCTTATTTATAAATGGGACATTAAATTGTTGACAGGGAAGAAGTGCAGCCCAATATTAAAACAAGTGATTAGTATCTGGGCCAAAATCAACCAGTATTTGGATATTAAAGTGTCCAAAAATGTCCTTGACTCCAAATAAATTAATACCATTGATAGTGGGTAACAATATTCTGTGTATTTAGGAATGTTACAAGCAAGGGCAATTAATGTCATTTGAACAGCTCAAAAATAAATATGATTTACCAGATAAAACATTCCACTGCTATCTTCAAATATGGTCTTTTCTACGGGATGTATTAGGTCCAGGTCTGGTCCTACCTCATTATAGCAGCATAGTGGCCCTGATTTGAAGGGGGATCGACAAGAAATTTATTTCAGCAATGTTCAAGTCAGAGGGACCCAAACCGGGCCTTCATAGGTTGAGAGAAAGATGAGAGTCGGACTTGGGCATTACAATTGTTGAGAGGCCCAACCTGTGGTGGAAAAGCATGACCACAGTGATTAATGCAAGGTACAGGCTGGTCCAGTATAATGTTTTGCACCAGTTGTACATAACATCACAGAAAATCAATAGATCAAAACCAGAACCCCCGGATCAATGCTTTAGGTGAGGGGCTACCATCAAATCCCCGTACACATGGATGATATCGGCAAAACTGCCATCATCACCAATTCGGCCTTTTTGAATTCCTGTGGATGTCCTTTGGCCTGAAGAACGCAGCCCAAACTTTCCACTGGCTCAGAGACCTGGATTTCGTGTTCATCTATCTTGACGATGTCCTCATCACCAGTCGAGATCACAATGAGAACAAGATCCATCTCCACACACTGTTCACCCGCCTGGCTGAATTCGGCCTCACCGTCAACGTGGCCAAATGTCAGTTTGGGAAGGAGTCACTACAGTTTCTGGGCCACACCATCACCACGGATGGGGCTGCACCATCACAGGATAAGGTCAAGGCCATACACCAGTTCCCCAAGCCAGACACCCTCAAGGGCCTGCAGGAGTTCACTGGAATGGTTAACTTCTACCACTGCTTCATCGCAGGGTCACCCGCATAATGCGCCCAGTGTTTTGCCCTGACCTTGGACAAACAAAAGACACTCGAGTGGTCAAAGGAGGCTGAGACAGCCTTCACACAGACCCAGGATGCCCTCGCTAGCTCCACCCTACTGGCCCACCCACGGCCTGATGCCCACTCAGTACTCTTGGTGGTCGCGTCTGCCACGGCTATCTGGGGCGTCCTCAGGCAAGAAGTCAATGAGAAGTGGCGCCCAGTGGCATTCTTCATTCATCACCTCCGACCACCCAAGCTGAAGTACAGTGCGTTCAACAGGGAGCTCCTGGCCTTATACACCTCTCAGGCACTTCCGCTACTTCCTGGAGGGCAGACTTTTCACTGCCTTCACGAACTACAAGTCACTCACTCAAGCCCTCGCCATGGCTAAGGATCCTTGGTCGGCGTGACAGCAGCGACACCATTCCTACATCTTGGAATTCACCACCAACATCCGACACTGGGCAGGTAAGGACAATATTGTTGCCGACGCGCTCTCCAGATCTACCATCTACAACTTGTCCCTGAAGTGCCATTTGATGAAGTAGATGTTTAGTACTGAACATGTAGGCTACAGATTTCTGATCAGTGACGAGAGTAAATTTTCTGCTGGCTAGAAAGTGTCTCCAGTAGTGAACAGCTTCAATAATAGCCTGGGCTTCTTTTTCATTGGGAGGATGTTTAAGTTCAGGTCCACGTAACGTGCGGGAGAAGAATGCCAAAGGTCTGCCCTTTTGATTAAGGGTTCTTGCCAAGGCACAATCTGAGGCACAAGTTTCCATTTGGAATGGGACATCCTCGTCAATGGATGAGAGTGTAGCTTTGGCAATATCAGTTTTAATTCTCTCAAAAGCCTTCAAGGCCATTGGAGAGAGAGGAAAAAATTTAGGGTTAAACAGAGAGTGTGCTTTCGTGGTGTAGTCCCGAACCCATTTGCAGTAGTAGGAAAAGAATCCCATACACCTTTTAAGGGCTTTTGCTAAGTTTGGGGGTGGTAATTTCTTAAGGGGGCCATTCTTTCCGGGTCAGGGCGGATTTTGCCATTGTGGACAATGTAGCCCAGAATGGGTAGCTCTGTTGCATTGAACACACATTTGCCCTCGTTAAATGTAAGGTTGAGTTCTTTAGCTGTTGCTAAAAATTTCTTTTTGTTGTCATGCTGTCGTCAATTGCTAGTCGTCTCTTAGTGTGATTTTTTCACGACTACCACTTGGGCCCACCACGGACTCTTACTAGGTTCAATTACTCCCTCCTTAAGCAGTCTCTGGGTCTCCGCTTTGATAAACTCATGATCCTTTTTGCTGTAGGAATGGCTCTTAGTGGCAATCGGCTGACACTCAGGGGATAAATCACTGAAAAGGGAAGGAGCTTTGATCTTTAATGCGAACAGACCGCAGTAACTAGCGCAGGGGATGGTAAGTGTGGGTAGTGGCCCACCGAAATTTAACACTACACTGTTTGTCTGAGATTGAATATCTAACCCTAATACCCAAGGGGCGCAGAGCTCCAGCATAATAAAGAGCCACACATCAGCAAGACAATGTCCCTGCAAATTTAAAGTAACTTTACACTTGTCCCGTACAATTTTTGTAAGTTCACTACAAGCCATCAATCTCTTTCGGTTCTTGGATATCTCCACAAATTTAAAGCTCTGGCAACTTTCGCGTGGATGTAGCTGTCAGTGCTCCCCGCGTCTATTAGACAATCAAGAGTCTCACCATTCACCTCCACCTTCATAGTCGACCGTTCCAGTCTGTAACATTCCCCAAGCTTTACAGTCAATTGAGCTATCACAGGGGATCTCACCTTGCCGTCACTTGAAGTCGATTCAGCCTGCTTGTCTGAAGATTCCCCCTTTTCACAGTTGTCTGCTATTCCTGCAGCTCCAGGATGCATTTTCTTGGTGCTTCTCTTCTTCTTCTTCTTCTTCTTCTTATCAGTGGGAGTACTTTTTGCCTTACACTCTTTAGCAGTGGCCGAATTTTCCACAATAGTTGCAGGTAGCAAATCGTGCCAGACACCTGTCTGGGGTGCCAGCTCTTAACACAGAAGTAGCATTTTTCAGGAGTTTGCCTTTTTCTTTCTTTCGAGGTTCCAGCACTCCTGGATGTTTCCTTTTCGGTTTCTAGCATTTCACTGGACCACATGGCACTTCTCAGTGTTTTGGCTAGAGTGACTGCCTGGTCGTAAGTTGAGGGCTCTGTCTCCAGCAGCCTCTGTTGGATGTAACTAGAGTCAATCCCGTTGACAAAAGCATCCAGCTTCAAGGCATTGCTATGTTGTTGCACATTGACTGCCCTGACATCACATTTGTTTGCAAGCAAGTCGAGGGCTGGTGCATAGGCAGCATCACTTTCCCTGGGTTTCTGGCGTCTAGTCAGGAACTGGTGTCGAGCAAGCACCACATTCCGTGGCACTGCATAGTAAGCAGACAGACGTTCCCTGACTATAGCCAGAGTGGCAGCTCCTTGCGTTATGGTGAAAGGGACCTCACCCAGCAGAGAGTTCAGGTGGCCCCACTGTATCGCCTCATCAACCACGTTGTTTCGAGCCATGTAGTAATCGAAACAAGCAATCCAGTGGTTGAAAATTTCTTTAGCCTTTGGGCAGACTGGTCGATTATCAGCCGCTCTGGTTTGAGTGCTGCATCCATTTCTGCTAATAAAATTGAAGTGCCAGTTGATGAAGTAGACAAGGACAATGTGGTCAAACAATAATCATGGCTTTTATTAGCAGAAACTCATGGTACAATAATGAAAGACAATAGGTGCATATACAGATATATCCATGGGGAGTGTCCTTAACAGTAGAGATAATGCACAGCCAATGTTAGTACAGCAAGGCTCGCCAGAGGGGAGACAGGCAGCTTGGCAGACATTCGCCACAGTCTCCCAGCCTGAAATACGCCCAATTAGCTCAGGCCCAGAGAGAGGACGAAAAGATGCAGGCCTTTCGAACCTCCATCACCGAGCTGCACCTCGAGGACCTGAAGCTGCCGGGCAGCCACGGTATGGTTCTGTGCGATGTCTCGACTGGATCGCCGCAACCGATAGTTCCCCTGCAGTGGAGGCAGGAGGCAGTCTGGATCGACATCAGTATGCATGGTGGCAGAACTTTATGTTTGGCACAAATTAAAAAAACATGTGGCCCAGATGGCAAGGAATTCCATGCATTGCCAAACCTCTAAAGTCCAGCACCATATCAGAGTCCCCATACAACATTTCAACCCACCAGCCAGGAGGTTTGACCATATCTGCATCGATATAATGGGCTCCCTACTGGTGTCCAGGGACGCCCACTACCTTCTGACTGTAGTTGACTGGACGACTAAGTGGCCGGAAGCCATTCCCATCAGAGACACTTCCACTGAGTCCTGTGCCAGAGTCCTGCTCACTGACTGGGTCACCCGGTTTGGTATTCCAGCCCACATGACCACCGACAGGAGCGCCCATTTCACCTCCGCCCTCTGTGCGCAA
The DNA here is from genome assembly GCF_036971445.1 of Narcine bancroftii. Taxonomy (NCBI): domain Eukaryota; kingdom Metazoa; phylum Chordata; class Chondrichthyes; order Torpediniformes; family Narcinidae; genus Narcine; species Narcine bancroftii. The sequence continues at coordinate 216,710,754 of NC_091474.1, read as the reverse complement.
CTGGCAAACCGCTTGCGAATCAAGCTCCACCACACCATGGCTTATCATCCCCAGGCGAATGGTCTCGTAGAGTGCTTCCATTAGCACCTCAAGGCAGCCCTCATAGCACGACTAAAAGGTTCCATTTGGACAGACGAACTGCCATGGGTCCTGCTTGGCATTCGAACAGCTCCGAAGGAGGACCTCCAGGCTTCATCCACAGACTCATCTACGGTGTACCATTGTCGCTACCAGGGGAGTTCTTCAGAGCAGGCGTAGAGCCCGGAGTTGAGATCCCAACCCTTCTCGCAGACCTCCGCAAAAGACTCACCTCACTGGCACCCCCACAACCAACCCAGCATGGTAAGCACATGGCAAACGTTCCCAAGGAGCTGGCCTCAGCGGAGTTCATTTCGTCCAGCATGGCCCGCACCTGACACCCCCCACCCCCTGCAGCGCCCATACAAAGGCCTGTACAAGCTCCTCCACCGATCAGTAAAGGCTTTTACCCTGGACATTGGGGGCAGGGAAGAATTGTTCACGGTCGACCGACTGAAGCCGGAGCACCTGGACTAAGACCAACTGTGCAGATGACCCAACCTAAACGGAGGGGTCGGCCGCCCAAACAGCGAGATGTGTAAGCCGGTTCTGGAGGGGTTGTGTGGCAGTGCACATCTCTTGGATTGAACCGGTCTCTCTTGTATCGCCGTGCTGGTGGGGAAGCCGCAGGAAGATGGCGCTGTCAGAGCTTAGGCCACAGCTCGCATCTCGGGCAACGTGGTGACATCACCACTGTGCATGGTGGAACTCCCATTGGCCTTAAAGGGGTGCACACGAAATTCAATTTCAGTTGATTGCAGTTCAACTGCAATTTCCATCATGTCCAGTGGTGTGTTTCTGTATGTGTAGCAGCTGCTACATTATCATCTGGAGAACCCTGATGGGACAAGTTTTGTCAGCAAGACACTGAAGTGGCTGATGGAAGTACATCAGTTGTGGATGTCCTGGAACAACACATCTCTCTCTCTGAAAACCAACAAGAACCTCCTGAGCAGTAACCTTTTACCTTTTGAGCACCAAAGCCTGGTGAACTTTATGCATGTTAAATTCTGTGCACAGTATAAGAATTGCCTGCAACCAGCGAACTTGGAAGAATGAGAAGTGAGGTTGAACTGTGAACCAAAGAACTTTTCTGAACTTACACACACGTTACACATACGTGCACTTAGCATTAGAAGGGGATTTAGTTAGGATTTAGAAAGATAATAGTGATAAGTTAAAGTGTAATTCTGTTTTTTGTTTAAAGATAATTAAAAGAAACTTTTGTTGAAGTAATCATTTGTCTTGGTGAATATCTATTGCTGCTGAGTTTTGGGGTCCTCTGGGCTCGTAACAGTATTCATTATCCACTTGGTCATGGAATGCTGGCAGTTCAGCTTAGACTGCAGGCATTTTGGAAAAATGACTAGGGGTCTTGGAGGTAAAATGTCAGAATGGGAATGGTAGCCTCATTCCTGTTCCACACTTCTTACACAGCATGCATTCCAGGAAAATAGGATGCAGCGGCTGTGCAAAAAATAACATAATTGACAAGTCTGAATGTACAAGGGAGACATAGAGTCTAGTGGCTTGGTGCCAGGTCATCAACCTCTTCGACAATGTGAGCAGGACTAAGGAGCTACCTGCAGACTTCTGGGTGGATCTCATTGCCCTGTCTGGATCGATGGTACCAAAATGGAGTAAATAGATAGCTCCAAGTTCTTCAGAGTAAATATCTCCAGTGACCTATCCTCGTTCACTAACATTAATATGATGGACAAGAAAAGCACCAGCATTCCCAGATGCTTAAGGAAATTTATATGTTCTCTGTGACTCTCAACGACTTCTACACCTGGATCATTGAAAGTATCTTGCAATAGAAACTGATGTGCCTAAAGACCACAAGAATATGCAGAGAGCTTTCAGCACAGGTCAAAACATTCATTACATGACCTCTTCTCCTCTCAATTGACTCTACCTGGACTTCCTGCAGCCTTGGAAAAGCAGTCAACGTATTAAAAGACACATTCCACTCCAGACATGCTCTCTTTATTCCCTTATCTTCAGGAAGAAGATTCACAAATGTGAGATCATGCATTCAAGGGCAGTTTTTGTCCTGCCTTTATTGAACTCATGAATGAACCTCACTCCAGTAAGATTATATTGCCTTTGCTCTGTTCTAACTCATTTCCTTCTATAACTGCACTTCTGTACAGGACCGAAGGTTCTTTGGTGTTAGATGTAAGCACATTACAAGATTTTTTTAAAGCCTTTTGAAAAATATTTTTCAAGTTACTGAAAAATTACCCTTTTTTTAACCAACATAATAGAATGTGGTTTCATACTAAACCAAAAGACACTGGAAAAAAACTCAGCAGGTCAGGCAGTATTTGCAGAACATACTGTAAAATTAGAACATAGAAGATTATAGCACAGTATAGGCCATTCAGCCCATGATGTCATACTAACCCATATTTACCTATCAAAAAATATCTAAACCCTCCCTACCTCATAACCCTGCATTTTTCTTTCATCCATGTGCCTAAGTGTCTTTCAGCCTCCTCCACTACGCTTGACAATACATTCCAGGGACCCACAACTCTGAAAAACAAATCTAAGGTTTCCCCTAAACTTTTCTCCCTTAATTTTGTATTGATTTCCTCTGGTGTTTGATGACTTCTATCCTGGGAAAAATGATGCTGACTGTCTACCTTGTCTATCCCTCTCATAAACCCTTTTCACATTGACTAACCAGTAAATTGATGGTTCAATGAACTGGTTCAAAATAGCTTTTTTTGCCGTTCACACGACCAATGTTAATTGATTCTCTGAGCCCTTTCACACTCACCGCCCGGCATCCCATAGCAAATAGGTGCCTATCTTCTAGTGGTGTTGTCTTGCATACTCCCTATCCCTTTCATACTAGGCTAAACAGCTCAGCAATGACACACCATCCCTAGGCAGTTCATCCCCAGGGCGATTTGACGCCTGCATGCCGGTTGGCGAGTGTTCAAATTGGCACAATAACCAGTAGAATGGTGGTTAATTACTGGGTTAAAGTGCCAGTGTGATTGGGCTATATTCTTTTAGACCCCTATTAAGTCACCTCTCATCTTTCTTAGCTTGAAAAAGAAATCCCCTAGCCTTGCTGACCTTGCATCATAAGACATATTTTCCATTCCAGGCAACATCCTGCTAAATCTTCTCTGCACCCTCTCTGTAGCTTCCACATCCTTCCTTTAAAGAGATGACCGGAACTGAACACAATATTCCAAGTGTGGTCTCATTATCTCCTGAACTGGATCTAGGAATACAGTTAACAACAGGTCAAAGATCTTTGATCAGGACCAAAGGTCATTGGTCAACCAGATGATTTTTCTTGGCAGTTTTTCTGATCAAGGATCACTAATAATTATTTTTCTCTCTCCTCAGACATTGCTCGAACTATTGAGCATTTTCAGCATTTCCAGGCTTCTTCCAGTATCTTGACTTTCAAAGTGGTAATGCATAGCTGCTTCAATTAATTCCAACATCTTATTTATTCAGTCACTGAGTGTGCACATTACAGGACAGGTTGGAATTTCAAGTCCATCGCTAATTTATTCTTGAACTAATTGGCTTGAAGAGAATTTTAAGAGTGGTTCAAAATCAACATGTTTGTTGTTCTCTGCCAATTTCATGTGTTGGGTCCAGGAAATTTCCTCTGAGATAGTGACTTCAAAGAACTTAAATTTGCTCAGCCTCTCCATCTCTGATCCCCCAAATATCACTAGGTTGTACACTTCTGGTTTTACCTTCCTGAAAACAACAATCAGCTCCTTGGTTTTTGGTGATATTAAAAGAAAGGTTCTTGTAGGTGCACCATTCAGCCAAGTTTTCAGTCTCCTTCCTGTCTGCTGTTTCATCTCCCCTGTTCATACAACCCACTACAATTGTATCATCGGATTTGTTGATACTGTTGTTTTCATACTGAGCCACACAATATGAAAGTAGTTCAGAGGGCTAAGAACACAGTCCTGTGGTGCTCCATTAGTGACGGAAAAAAGTGGAGATGTTCTTACCATTCATCACTGATTAGGGTCTAGTAGTGAGGAAATCTATGATCCAATTACAGAGGGGGGTGTTGAGTCCCAGGTCTTGAGTTTGCTGATCAGTTTTGAGAGGATGATGGGGTTGAATTCCAAATTATAGTCGATAAAACGCATCCTGATGTATGCATCTTTGCAGTCCAAGTGTTTCAAAGCTTTGTGCAGACTCAGTAAGGTGGCATCTGTCATAGACCTGTTGCAAAAGTTGGTGAATGAGAATGGAGCCATGGAAGACATCACATGATGGCATGAGGGAAGGAGATGGGACTTCAGGTATCTGAGAGAATACATTCAAAAACAGAATTTCAAAGTTTTTTTCAATATATGAAGTTTAACAGCATGATGAGTATCAGAAATGGTATGAAGGAATATAATGATCCATCATAACTTCCTTCTACCAATGGTATAACTTCACTTTTGTCCCAATTAATTTTATAACCTAATATTTTACCATAATCTCACATTTTTTATATAACCAAGCTAAAGAATTGTGTGGATCTGTTATATAAATTAATACATCATCTGCAAAAAGACTAATCTTATATTCCTCTTTAATTACTTTAATCCCCTTAATATCAGCTTCTTGTCTTATCATTTGTGCCAGAGGTTCAATTGCTAAAACACACAATGCAGGAGATAAGGGACAGCCTTGCCTTGTACTATTTATTAAACTAATCAATTTTGCTATGTTATCAGCAGAATATCTATTCTAAATAAATCCAGATTGATCTTAGGTAACCTGTTCAGGTAAATATTCATTTATTCTATTTGCCAAAACTTTAGCTACAGTTTTATAATCAACATTTTTGAGGCGGTGGCCCCAGTCCGGGCAGAAAGAAGGAGGCGGCAGCCCCGGCCACAATCTGAGCAGAAGGTAGGAGGCGGAGGCCCCGATCTGGGCAAAAGCGAGGGGGAGGCGGTGGCCCCGGCCTCTGTAGAGCGAAGCAGGCGGAGGCCCCGGTCCGGGCAGAAAGAAGGAGGTGGCGGCCCTGGTCCGGGCACAGAGAAGGCAGCGGCGGCCCCGGTCCGGACACAGGGAAGGTGGCGGTGGCCCCGGTCCGTGTCCCTGACCTATCTCAGAGGTAGTTAGAGAACCCAATTAAACTTACCTAGGCCATGTCCACAGGTGATTTGCAACCAGGTATGGTCCGACCTAGGAGGGGAGGCAGGCCCCTCCAGCCCGGGTAAGAAACCTGCATAGGAGAAAGCCATTCCGATATAAAACCTACGACACAAGGTCCTCGCTGCCACGTCCCAGCTTGCTTGGCCATGGCACACGAACTATGGCTGTAAAGGGTGGGGCCAGTACTGCGCACACTGCACTCTACATAAAAGCTCCTTTGTGCAGGCCCGAGGACAGGTCCACGTCCTCCCCCTCCACGTCCTCCCCCTCAAAAGATGCTCACAAACTTAAGCTGGCATGCTGGAACATCAGAACCATGCTAGACAAGGCTGACAGCCACCGACCAGAACGTCGGACTGCCCTCATCGCACATGAACTCCTCAGACTTGACATCGACATAGCCGCTCTCTGTGAAGTCCGCCTTGCAGATGTAGGCAGCCTCCAAGAATGCGGCGCGGGCTACACACTCTACTGGTCTGGCAAGCCTATGGATGAACGACGCCTATCTGGTGTAGGCTTCATAGTCAAGAAATCCATTGCCTCCAAACTCGAAAACCTCCCGACAGGCCACTCGGACCGGATCATGTCCATGCGACTCCCCCTTCAAAACAAGCGTCGCATCACCCTCATCAGTGTCTATGCTCCAACCCTCCAGGTGGAACCAGCAGAAAAGGACAAGTTCTACACTGATCTGCGCAACCTCATTCAACGCACCCCTAAAGCCGACAAGGTTGTCATCCTTGGCGACTTCAACGCTCACGTCGGCAAAGACTCAGAAACCTGGCCAGGAAACATGGGCAAGCATGGTGTCGGCAAGTGCAACGACAACGGGCGCCTCCTGTTGGAGCTCTGCGCAGAACAGCGGCTTGTCATTATAAACACCCTTTTTCAGCAGAGGGACAGCCTGAAGACTACCTGGATGCATCCCCGATCCAAACACTGGCACCTCCTGGACTACGTCCTGGTGCGAGAAAGAGACAAACGAGATGTACTCCACACCAGGGTCATGACCAGCACGGAATGCCACACTGACCACTGGCTGGTTCGCAGCAAGCTCAACCTTCACTTCAAGCCAAAGTCCAGGAACAGTAAAGCCCCCAGAAAGAGGTTCAATGTTGGAAATGTGCAGTCAGACGAAGTGAGAGGAAACTTCCAGGCAAAGCTTGAGGATGCAATCCGCCTCACGGACTCGTCCCCTGAAACCCTCTGGGATCAGCTGAAGACTGCCATACTGCAATCCACTGAAGAGGTATTGGGCTTCTCCTCCAGGTAAAACAAGGACTGGTTCGACAAAAACAACCAAGAAATCCAGAAGCTGCTGGCAAAGAAGCGAGCTCCCCACCAGGCTCGAGAAACGAGCCTTCCGTCGCGCATGCAGCCATCTTCAGCGCAAACTCTGGGAGATCCAAAATGAGTGGTGGACTAGCCTCGCCAAACGAACCCAGCTCAGCGCGGACATTGGCGACTTCAGGGGTTTTTACGAGGCTCTAAAGGCTGTGTACAGCCTCTCACCCCAAGTCCAAAGCCCACTGCGCAGTTCAGACGGCAAAGTCCTCCTCAGCGACAAGATCTCCATCCTCAACTGATGGTCAGAACACTTCCAATCTCTTTTCAATACCAACCGCTCAGTCCAAAATCCGCCCTGCTCCAGCTCCCTCAACAGCCCTTAAGGCTAGAGCTCGATGAGGTCCTCACCCAGGAAGAGACATATAAGGCAAATGAACAACTGAAAAGTGGCAAAGCAGCAGGTATGGATGGAATCACCCCGGAGGTCTGGAAGGCTGGCGGCAAAACTCTGCATGCCAAACTGCATGAGATTTTAAGCTCTGCTGGGATCAAGGAAAGCTGCCTCAGGACCTTCGTGATGCCATCATCATCACCCTGGACAAAAACAAAGGCGAGAAATCAGACTGCTCAAACTACAGGGGAATCACGCTGCTCTCCGTTGCAAGCAAAATCTTTGCTAGGATTCTCCTAAATAGAATAATACCTAGTGTCACCAAAAATGTTCTCCCAGAATCACAGTGCGGCTTTCGCGCAAACAGAGGAACTACTGACATGGTCTTTGCCCTCAGACAGCTCCAAGAAAAGTGCAGAGAACAAAACAAAGCACTCTACATCTCCTTTGTTGACCTCACCAAAGTCTTCGACACCGTGAGTAGGAAAGGGCTTTGGCAAATACTAGAGCGCCTCAGATGCCCCCCAAAGTTCCTCAACATGGTTATCCAACTGCACGAAAACCAACAAGGTCGGGTCAGATACAGCAATGAGCTCTCTGAACGCTTCTCCATTAACAATGGCGTGAAGCAAGGCTGCGTTCTTGCACCAATCCTCTTTTCAATCTTCTTCAGCATGATGCTGAAACAAGCCATGAAAGACCTCAACAATGAAGACGCTGTTTACATCCGGTACCGCACGGATGGCAGTCTCTTCAATCTGAGGCGCCTGCAAGCTCACACCAAGACACAAGAGCAACTTGTCCGTGAACTACTCTTTGCAGATGATGCCGCTTTAGTTGCCCATTCAGAGCCAGCTCTTCAGCGCTTGACGTCCTGTTTTGCGGAAACTGCCAAAATGTTTGGCCTGGAAGTCAGCCTGAAGAATACTGAGGTCCTCCATCAGCCAGCTCCCCACCATGACTACCAGCCCCCCAACATCTCCATCGGGCACACAAAACTCAAAACGGTCAACCAGTTTACCTATCTCAGCTGCACCATTTTATCGGATGGAAGAATTGACAACGAGATAGAGAACAGACTTGCCAAGGCAAATAGCGCCTTTGGAAGACTACACAAAAGAGTCTTGAAAAAAAAAACAACTGAAAAACCTCACAAAGATTAGCGTATACAGAGCCGTTGGCATACCCACACTCCTGTTCGGCTCCGAATCATGGGTCCTTTACCGGCATCACCTACGGCTCCTAGAACGCTTCCACCAGCGTTGTCTCCGCTCCATCCTCAACATTCATTGGAGCGACTTCATCTCCAACATCGAAGTACTCGAGATGGCAGAGGCCAACAGCATTGAATCCACACTGCTGAAGATCAAACTGCGCTGGGTAGGTCACATCTCCAGAATGGAGGACCATCGCCTTCCCAAGATCGTGTTATATGGCGAGCTCTCCACTGGCCACCGAGACAGAGGTGCACCAAAGAAGAGGTACAAGTGCTGCCTAAAGAAAGCTCTTGGTGCCTGCCACATTGACCATCGCCACTTGGCTGATATCACATCAAACCGTGCATCTTGTCGCCTCACAGTTCGGCGGGCAGTAACCTCCTTTGAAGAAGACTGCAGAGCCCACCTCACTGTCAAAAGACAAAGGAGGAAAAACCCAACACCCAACCCCAACCAACCAATTTTACCTTGAAACTGCTGCAACCGTGTCTACCTGTCCTGCATCAGATTTGTCAGCTACAAACGAGCCTGCAGCTGACGTGGACATTACCCCTCCATAAATCTTTGTCTGCCAAGCCAAGCCAAAAAGAAAAAAAAGAAGAGATCTATAAGATTCTGGCTTTAGTAAATCTTTAGCTTTCTTAGAGTTTATCACAGCTTTTGAAAGAGATTCAAGTAAAGAATATGTTAAAGTAGCTTGTTTCAATACTTCTATTAATAAAGGCATCAATAAATCTTTAAATCATTTTTAAAAATTCAGACATAAATCCATCTTCTCCAGGAGATTTCCCATTTTGCATAGAATTCAGAGCTTTAATAACTTCTCTCAACATCAATGGGGAATCTAAATTTTTCTACGCTTGAAAATTTAAAGATTGCAATTGAAGCTTAAGCAAGAAATCATCAATCTTATCTTCATTGTTCAATGATTGAGATGAGTATAATTTAGTATAATATTCTCTAAAAGAATTGTTTATATCTTGTGATTTATAAGTAATTCTCAAGTCCTTTTTAACAGCAGTAATAATCCTTGATGCTTGCTCTACTTTCATTTGCCAGGCCAACGCTTCAAGTGCCCTTTCTCCCAACTCATAATACTTTTGTTTAGTTCTATCAATCAATCTTTCCATCCTCTTAGTCTGAATTGAATTATAATGCATTTTCTTATTCTCCAATTCTAACCTCTCCTTCTCCAATGAAATTCTGTTTTTGAATGTATTCTCTCAGGATACCTGAAGTCCCATCTCAAAAATTGCAATTTCAAATTTTCAAAAATTGCAATTTTTGCAAATTGCAATTTCCTCCTCTAATTGATTCACTTGCTGTAGATACTTCTTCTTAACTTTAGTCAAAAAGCTTATTATCTGACCTCTCAAATAGGTTGGTGCAGTATAATGTTTTTACATCAATTGTATTTAACCCCACAGGATAGTTTTTCTCAGCTACCATTTTGCACCAATACCCAATGTAAACTGTAATTGCATTTCAATCATTATGAAGCAGTTTTACATGGTGCCACAAGAAAATTGGATGTAGTAAAGATTTGACAAAAACAAACAACTCAATCCTTTAAAAGAGTAGATGGCACTCTAAATGCTTGTTTCAAAAAATATCTTAGATATCAAATTTTTTAACAGATATTAGGCCAAAAGAAGCCAAATCTGGAACAGACAGTCATTTCTTAAGAATGGCAGACAATGTGAAGGAATATCCTAAGAGTATCTACATTACAGAGACCAAAAAATATTATCCACTGCATGCATCCAATTAAAAAAAGACCAAATGCAGTTGTGCCTGACCATGAAACTCAAAGAATAAGTTAGGTACTGAGGGGAAAAAAAACAACTTGCATTGCCAAGTTCTATCTGATTTGAACTTTCTAATTAAAACTACAAATAAATTATTTACATCCACAATGATTCTTCATTAAAACTGTTTATAGTGTGGATTGGCCCATAGTATGATAACATTGTGACAATTAGTGAAGCTTGGTTGCTGGGGGGAGGAGTTTGTGGGGGGGGGAAACTGTTCTGGGCTTCCATGACTTTAGACGTGATACAACAGGGGGTGAAAGGTGGGAGGAGTGGTATTGCTTATCAGGGAAAATATCACTGCTGTGCTCAGGCAGGACAGACCAGAGGGCTCGCCTTCTGAGGCTCTATGATTGGAACTGAGAAGCGGAAAATGTATGACCACACTTGTGGGATTGTATTATAGACTGCCCAATAGTCAGTGAGAATTGGAGGACCAAATCGGTAGACAGTTAGCAGACAGCTGCAGGAAACATCAAGTTGTGACAGTAGGAGATTTTATCTTTCCACATATTAACTGGAATGCCCATACTTTAAAAGGGCTGGATGCCTTAGAGTTTGTCAAATGATTTCAGTGAAGTTTTCTAAATTAATTTATAAAGGTATCACCTAGAGAGAATGCAATACTGAATCTTATAATAGGGAATGAGTCATAATGACATTTGTATGGAGAAGGATAGGTCAAGGCCTCAAGATTAAAGGACGATTTTGAGGAAATGACAAAGAATATGGAATGCATGGATTTGGATTGATTGTTTTCCAGGAAGGACCTTCAAATGTGAAATTTTGTGGGACAGAGTTCATATGTTCTTGTCAGGATCTAGGTTAGAAGCTATAAGGAACCTTGGTTTTTGAGGAATATTGGGGATCTGATTCAGAAGGTTTATAACAGGTATAGGCAACTTGGAGAAAATGAGGTAACTGAGGAGTATCAAAGATGTAAGAAAAACCTCAAGAAATAAATCAGGAAGGCTAAAAGAAGACATAAGATTGCTTTGGCAGACAATGTAAAGGAAAATCCTAAGGGTTTCTATGGGTGTATTAAGAGCAAAAGGATAGTAAGGGACAAAATTGATCCCCTTGAAGATCAGAGTGGTTTGTTTTATGTGGAGCTAAAAGAGATGGGGGAGATCTTAACTGTTTCTTTTAATCAATATTCACTCAAGAAACAGGCACAGAATCGTGGGAAATAAGGAAAAAAATGCAGTGAGGTCATGAAACCTATACAGATTATAGAGAAGGAGACAGTTGCTGTCTTAAAGCAAATAAGGGTGGATAAATCCCATGGCTTGACAGGATATTCCCTTGGGCCTTGAGGAAAGCTAGTGTAGAAATTGCAGCGTATCTGGCAAAACAATTTAAAATGTCCTTAGCCATGGTGAGGTGCTGGAGGATCAGAGAGTAGCTCACATTGTTCTGATGTTTAAAAAAGGCTCAAAAAGTAACACTGGAAATTATAGGCCAGTGAGCCTGATGTCAGTAGTAGGAAAATTATTGGAACTTGTTCTAAGAAATTGGATACACAATTATTTGGATAGCTAGAAAACAATTAGAGATAGTCAACATGCCTTTGTGCATGGCAGGCCATGTTAAACTAATCTTATAGAGTTTTTTAAAGAAGGTTATCAGGAAAGTTGATGAAGGAAAGGCTCTATATGGACATTAGAAATGTCTTTGATGGGGACCAGCATGGGAGGTTAGTCAGGAAGGTTCAGACGCTAGGTATTCATAGTAAAGTAGTGAACTGGATTTGACAATAGCTGGACAGGAGAAGCTAGAGAATAGTGGTGGAGAAGTTTAATGCAGACAAGTGCGAGGTGTTGCACTTTGGAAGGACACATATGGTGAATGGTAGGGTACTATGGAGTATGATAGATCAGAGGGATCTGAGAATACAGATCAGAATCAGAATCAGAATTTATTGTCATGAATAAGTCATGAAATTTGGTGTTTTGTGGCAGAATCACAGTGCAAATATTAATATTATAAACTATCTTATAAATAGTAAATATTAATAAAATTTGCACCAAATGTAAGGCAGTGTCTTTGGTTCATTGATAATTTAGGAGTCTGATGGCAGTAGAAAAGAAGCTGTCTTTGTGCCGCTGAGTGCTCAACTTTAGACTCCTGTACATTTTTCCTGATGGTAGCAGAGTGAAAAGGGAATGGCCTGGGTGGTGGGGGTATTTGAGGATAGAGGCTGCTTTTTTAAGACATCACCTCATGTAGATGTCCTTGATGGAGTGAAGTCTAGTGCTCGTGATGTCACAGGCTGAGTTAACAACTAAATGGAGTTTTTTTTAAGGTCTTGAGATTTAGCTTTTCCATACCAGACAGTGATGCAACCAACCAGATTGCCCTTCACGTTACACCTGTAGAAGATGCATAATTCCTTGAAAGTGGTGTCACCGATGGATAGGGTTGTAAAGAGTCCTTTTGGCATATTGATATTCATAAAGCAAGCTATTGAGTATAGGAGATAGGATGTTATCATAAAGTTGTATAAGACATTGGTGAGGCCAAGTTTGGAGTATTTTGTGCAGTTTAGGTCACCTAACTACAGGAAAGATATAAATAAGATAGAAAGAGTGCTGTGAAGATTTACTAGGATGTTGCCCGGAGTTAGGAACAGAGTGACAGGGAAAGGTTAAACAGGTTAGGACTTTATTCCCTGAAACTGGGGAAGTTACAAGAGCATACACATTCAATAATCAGATCAAGGTGATATTACATGCCCCCACCCCTTGACCAGTTCTGCTACCTAGCCTCCAACCCAGCACGCAAGCGCTGAAGAGGCAGAACAAAGGGGAACATGGTCCTTTATAGTTCTGGGGGAAAACCTGGGGGGGCCAATTGTAAGTGTCAGTGTGGGCCCTGTTGGTTGCTGTGGCCAATGGATTGAAGCCAAGTGGAGAGGCTCAGCAGGGGTGAACTGAGGTGGTTCACCTGGGCCAATTGGGTTAAGATCAGGGCTGAATCTGGGCGGGCTGCCTGGACTGCATCTCCTGGTGACTTAGGTAAACCAATTGTAAAGGTCACTTTGATGGCTTGAGGGTGAGTCTTTGACCCTGATTGGCAGGTAGTGTGTCCTCTGAACAGGAGTACAGCAGTGCCACTTTGTGATGGACACTGTCTCTTCATTACAGCTAGCACCAGAGGAAATGCTGCCAGCAAAGGAGTCGACCTACTCCAGCTGCAGGTAGACAGGACACTACCCTTTCCTATCAGTGCTATATGCAGAATGTGAGGGCTGCTATCCAGGACACCACTTTCACCAGAAGCCAGAAGCACCATATGCGAACTGTGGGGGTTGCCATCTTGGGCACCATCTTATGGATCCAGCAGCGCTCTGTGCAGGATATTAGGGCCACCAACTTGGGTGCCATTTTCGGGATCCAGCAGCGCAGCATGCAGGCTCTGGGGGCTGCCATCTTGATCATCCCTCCACCATTGTTCACCAACCTCACCTCCAACTGTAAACCCATCACCACTAAAAAAAGACAGCACAATGATGGAGACAAGGCCTTCATTCGAAGAGACGTACAACGTTTACTTGAAGAGGAGTCATCGAAGCCAGTCCAAACCCTTGGAGAGTTCAGGCAGTGGGAGTGATGAGTGGGAAGGTTGTCATTGACTATAGTCAGACCATCAACAGGTGCACACAATTAGATGTGCTGCCCCTGCCCCGCATAGCTGACAGGTGAACCGAATTGCACAGTATTGGGTCTTTTCCACCATCGACCTGAAGTCAGCAAAGAACCAGCTCCCTATTCATCCAGAGGTCTACCAACACACTGGGTTTGAGGCGGATAGCCACCTCTACTATTTCCTATTGGTCCCCTTTGGTTTTACGAATGGTCTTTCAGTCTACCAATAGGAGATGGACCGCACGGTGGACCAGTACGAGGTGCAGGCAATTTCCCATACCCTGACAACATCACCATCTGCGGCTACAACCTGCAGGACCATGACACCAATCTTCAGAATCTCCTCCAAACAGCCAAACTCCTCAAACTCACACATAATAAGGCCAAGTCCATATTTTAGATAACCCGCCTTGCCATCCTCATTTGTGTCATTGAAAATGGAGTCCTTGGCCCAGACCATGACCATGTGCGGCCGCTCCTGGAACTTCCACTCCCCATAGCTTTAAGCCTCTGAAAAAGTGGCTTGGTTCTTCTCTTATTATTCCCAATGGGTCCATAATTATACAGACAAAGTCCACATCCTCGTCAAATCCATATCCTTCCCTTTGACAGTGGAGGCTTGTGTAGCCTAAAACCACATCAAGGCAGAAATTCCTAGGCCATGATGCACGCTGTGGATGAATCTATTCTATTCCAGGTGGAAAGTGATGTGTCAGATTTTGTCTTGGCTGCCAACCTTAACAAGGCAGGCAGACCAGTTGCTTTCTTTTCCCATACCCTTCAGGGCCCCAAAATTTGACACTCCTTGGTAGAGAAAGAGGCCCAGGCCATTGTTGAAGCAGTGGGGCACTGGTGCCATTATCTGGCTGATAAATGTTTCATCCTGCTGACTGAGCAAATGTGTAGTTGCATTTATATTTAACAACCAGCAGTGGGGCAAAATTAAAAATGACAAGATACTGAGGTGGAGAATTGAACTCTCCTCCTACAATTACGATACCTTGTACCGGCCAGGGAAACTTAATGAGCCACTGGACGCCCTGTCCCACAGGACCTGTGCCAGTTTGCAGATTGACTGTTACAAATGCTCCCTAATGATCTGCCACCCCTAAGTTACCAGGTTCTCCCATTTCATCAAAGCCTGAAACCTGCCATATTCCAGTGAAGAGATCAGATCCATGACCAAAAACAGCGCTGAGTGCAAATCACACTTTACCGGCCAGATGGGGCACAGTTAATAAAAGCCACCCACCCCTTTGAACTTCTCAGTGTTGACTTTAAAAGACCCCTGCACTCTACAGACCTTAACATGTGTTTCCTCCATGTCATTGATGAATACTCCTGTTTCCCATTTGCCATCCCCTGCTCTGACATGACAGCTGCCACAGTCATCAAGGCCCTACACAGTCTCTTCACTATATTTGGCTTCCCCAGGTATATCCACAGCGACTAGGGTGTCCCCTTTTATGAGTGATGAGCACCGCCAGTACCTGTTGGCCAGGGGCATTGCCACAAGCAGGACCACTAGCTACAACCCCTGGGGATTGGGCGTGGAAAGGGAGAATGGTACGACCTGAAAGGCCATCCTCCTGGCCTTACAATCTAGGGGCATTCCAGTCTTCCACTGGGAAGAGGTCCTCCTGAGGCACTCCACTCCCCCAGGTCCCTTCTATGTTCTGCCACGAATGTCACACTGCATGAATGTATATTTTCCTTTCCCTGGAAATCTACTGATGCTGGCTCGTCTATTGAGGCTTTACGCTTGGAGGTGACAAATGGGAAAGGTATGACCACACTCATGGGTTTTATTATCTTCTTTCTTTGGCTTGGCTTCGCGGACGAAGATTTATGGAGGAGGTAAATGTCCACGTCAGCTGCGTGGACTGACAAGAATTGAAGGAGCGAATGTGTAGAAAAATAGCAGACAACTACAGAAAACATAAGGTGGTGATAGTAGGGGATTTTAACTTTCTATATATTGTCTGGGAGTCCCATGGTCTAAAAGAGTTGAATGGCTTGGAGATTGTCAAATGTGTTCAGGAAAGTTTTCTAAATCAATATATAAAGATATCAACTAGATCACCTATTAGAGAATGAGACAGGAAGGTGATAAAAGTGTGTGAATGGGAACATTTCGGGTCCAATGATCATAACGCCTTTAGATTCAAGTTTTCCATAATTAAGGATAGATCTGGTATTTGGGTTCAGGTTCTAAACTGGACAAAGGCCAATTTTGAGGAAATGATAAAGGATCTATAATGTGTGGATTGGGATAAGTTGTTTTCGGGCAAGGATGTGCGAGGTAAGTCGAAGATCTTCAAAGGTGGAATTTTAGAATACATAGTTTGTATGTTCCCGTTAGGATTAAAAGCAAGGTTAGCAGGCATAGGGAATGTTGGTATTTGAGGTATATTGAGGATCTGGTTTGGAAGAAGAGAGAGGTGCATAGCAGGTATAGGCAACATAGAGTAAATGAAGTACTTGAGTATAAAAAATACAAAGAAAAAGTCAAGAAAAATAACAGAAAAACTAAAATAAAAAAAGAGGTTACTTTGGCAGACAATGTGAAAGAAAATCCTAAGGGTTTCTACAGGTATATTAAGAGCAAAAGGATAGTAAGGGACAAAATTGATCCCCTTGAAGATCAGAGTGGTTGGCTATGAATAGAGCCAAAAGAAATAGGGGAGACTTTATTTTCATCAGTATTCACTCAGGAAAAGGGCACAGAGCTGTGGGGAATAAAGAAAACAAGCAGTGAGGTCATGGAACCTATACAGATTAAAGAGGAGG
Source organism: Narcine bancroftii (assembly GCF_036971445.1). Taxonomy (NCBI): domain Eukaryota; kingdom Metazoa; phylum Chordata; class Chondrichthyes; order Torpediniformes; family Narcinidae; genus Narcine; species Narcine bancroftii. The sequence goes on along the minus strand of NC_091474.1, from coordinate 216,694,382 downwards.
AAGTGCTTGCTGTCTTAAAGCAAATAAGGGTGGATAAATCCCCAGGGCCTGACAACATATTCCTTTGGACCTTGAGGGGGGCTAATGAAGAAATTACAGGGGGTTTGGCAGAAATATTTAAATGACCGTAGCCATAGGTGTGGTGCCAAAGGACTGGAGAGGAGCTCACATTGTTCCATTGTTTAAAAAAAGGATCTAAAAATAACCCTGGAAATTATAGGCTGGTGTGCCTGACGAAAAAAAAATATTGGAAATTAGGTAAATTATTGGAAGGTATTCTAAGAGATTGGATATAGCCAGTGACTGATTAGGGATACTCAACATGACTTTGCGCGTGCTCGGTCAATTTTGAAGAATAATTTGAGGAGATTACCAGGCCTTTGATAAGAACCCACATGGGAGGTTTGTCAGGTAGGTTTAGACATTCAGTATTCATGATGAAGTAGAAACTGGATTCGACAATGGCTGAACGGGAGAAGCCAGAAATTGGTGGTACATGATAGCTTCTCAGAGTAGAGCCTCATGGAATGGTGCTGGGACCATTTTGTTTGTCATCTATATCAACGATCTGGATGATAATTTGGTAAATTGGATCAGCAAGCTTGCAGATGACAAAATGATTGAAGGTGTTGTGGACAGCATGGAATGTTTTTAATGCTTGCAGAGAGTTCAAAAATGGACAGACAAGTGTGAAGTATTTGATTTTGGAAGGACAATAAAGAAAGGACATTCACAGTAAATGGTAGGGCATTGAGGAGAATGATAGAATAGGGGGACCTGGGAACACAGATACACAATTCCCTGAAAGTGGTGTCATATGTAGATAGGTTTGTAAATAGAGCTTTTAGCATGTTGGTCTTCATAAATCAAAGTACTGAGTATTGGAGTTAGGATGTTATGGTAAAGTTGTATAAGACATTGATGAGGCTAAATTTGGGATATTGTGCTTAACTACAATAAATGTATCAACAATATAGAAAGAGTGCAGAGATAGTACAGACCTATCTCCAATGTATATAGTTACAGTATCTAGAGTGTAATGACTGTGCTTACAGTGATTGGCTGAGAGCTAAGCCACGCCTACTGTCTGGGCCTTAAAGGGTTGTGTCCCTAACCAGGTCGGATCATTCCGGACTGGTCGGCCACCTGTGAAGAGCTCCTGTCTTTTGCTAATAAAAGTCTTGGTTTGGATCAACAAGTCTTTGGTTCTTTCGACGAGTTCTACAAAGGTTTACTCAGATGTTGCCCAGACTTCATAAACTGCGTTTATAGGGAAAGGATAAACAGGTTAGGACTTTATACCCTGGAGTGTAGAAGAATGAGGAGAGATTTGATAGAGGTATTTAAAATTATGAACAGTATAGACAGGGTAAATGTAGGTAAGCTATTTTCACTGAGAGTAGGTGAGATACAAACCAAACAACATGGGTTAAGGATGAAAAGGGAAAAGTTTAAGGGGAACATAAGTGGGAACTTCATCACACAGAAAGTGGAGGGGGTTTGGAACGAGAAGTGATAAATGCAGGACCGAGCTTTAGCATTTAAGAATTTGGACAGATATATGGATGAGAGAGGGATGGAAGGCTATGGACTGAGTGCAGGTGAGGTGGACTAAGCAGAAAAATAGTTGACGCAGACTATAAGAGCAGAAGGAGCCTTTTTCTGTGCTATGATATTCTATGGTTTTATGGTTCTCATGCATTGGTTCAAGGTTCGTTTCCTTTTATTGTCATATAATCATACATAAATCTATAATATATATATCATATACTTTTGACATTTGTCTATTATAAGGTAAAGAGCCACAATTAGCAATTCCCAGCTTCCCTAACATTAACAGGAAGAGAAGAAAAAGAGAGTTCCTTCAGAGTGGCTGAATATCTGCGGATTTGCCTCCAGCTCTGTTGCAGCCTCTGCAGCCGCACAGACTTCATTTCAAATCATTGGTAGCCCAAGCCCCAGGTCCAAAGCTCTGATATAATCAGGAGGTATCAGTGCCTTAGATCCTTTGGGATTCCTTCTTGTCCTTGACACCTGCTCAAATCACAATTCCGATACCACGTTCCCATGAGCCACACTTCAGCAGCCCTCAATCTGTGTAGGTCCTTTGATCATGTCTCCAGCAGCCAAAAACTTGTGCGAGTCCCTGGACCACGAGTCACCAACCACATGCATTGGTCCCTCAGCTGCTGAGTCCATCGCTTGTCCGCTGCCATGTTCACCTTCCATTGTACGGTCATCTCCTATGTTTCCCCTTCTTCGCAGGGGCTGGTCTCCTGTTTCTGGTGCCCTGTGACTCCACATCTTCAGTAACCCCTCATGGAACATTGCCCAGCACCACCATCTTGGGTACAAACCTCCTGGTTGTAGGATTTAAGTAAAACAATGTTCGCTCCTTTAAAGTACAGAACCATTGGCATCAGAACCAGGTAGAAGGATGCTGCGGTCAGGACTGTGTCTCCAGTCTCGGCTCTCCCAGGCCTGCATCCTCAGTGGCAGTGCTGGCAATTTTTTTTTCAACAGACGATTGTTTGGGGGAAAAAAAACCTTGGCATCTTAGTTACCAAGGTAACAGATCAATCTACACTTGGAAAGACAGAGGATGATTGGGGATAGTGAGGAAGGATTTGTACAAATTGAATGCTGATCCAGAAGGCAACAGTCCATGAAATCCAAGGCAAGTTAGCAAATTGGAACCAAAATTAACTTGGTTATAGGAGACAGAGGGTGATAGTGGAGGATTGCTTTTGCAATTAGATTCCTATGACCAAGGTGGAGCACAGGGATTGGGACTGCAATCCTTGATATTTGTTGTATGCATTCACAACTTAGATGTGAATGTAGGAGGAACGATAAACAAGTCTGAAGATAACTTGAAAATTATTGGCATTGTTGACAACAAGGAAGGTAAAACACAGGATTCTATTGACACCATGATTAAGTGAAAAATAAACCATACAAATGCTGGAGAAACTCAGCAGGTCAAACAGTGCCTGGTAAAGATAAACATACATAGCCAATGTTTCAGGCTTGAGCCCTTCATCAAGGTGTGGGGGAACATGAGAGATGTCTGAACAAAAGGGGAAAGGGGGGGGTGATGAGGGTGGGAGATGATAGGTGGAGAGGGAGAACACTGCGGGGGGTTAGGTGGAGAGAGAAAGGAAGTAGGAACTGGAATAACTGGTTAAGGAAGGTCGTCTTGGGTTCAGCAATGATATTAACCTGCTGGTAAATTGGATAGAGCACGGACATATGAAAATTAGTCCTGATTAGTTAATAGATGTGAGGAAGTCCAAGAAGCATAGGTCATTAACTGGACACTGCAAATTTCCCCTTGGAATAGAATCTGGGGGTTAGAGGTGCATAGTCATGTGAATGTGGAAACTAAAATGAGTTGTTGGTGATCAACACAGACTTGTTGGGTGAAGTATTTATTTTCAGCTGTATAATTTTAACAATAAAAAAAATGTGATGGCCAAGGCAGGACAGGCCTTGTTGGCTTGATGTTCAGTGCTACACCCAGTGCATTACTTGTGCATAAGGCCTACTTGACTCTGTTAAGCCATTTGCTTCAGTTGTCCAGACTACAGCTGTTATCAGTCTCTATCTGGGCTCTGTAGAATTATGTCATTTCATATCTTGTTGGCATGAATAGAGTCATAAAGCCAGTATTGACAATATTCTTTGTAAGTTCTGCACTATAAACTAACTGACATTGCAGAGCCCACATTCAGAGCATAACGTGTAAATGTTGATTTAGAAATTTTATGGTAGTTATTTTCCCTGCTTAATGGGGTTTTGATCAATCCAGTAACTGAGCACTTTGGTGAATTGGCATAGGATAGGCAATTAGGCCTGGACAGATCAGAATGATCATATTGAATGGTGGGCATTCTTGAAGGGAAGAGCATTCTGTTCTTTCCCAGACACAGGAAGACATAATCAGTCAGTGCAATGATCACAGAACCTAGAAAATAGTAACAATATTATTGGACGTTGAAGGAAGATTTTAGCTCATTCATACTTGCCTTTTCTACTTGAGTGACATGAATCAATGAGATGATTGAAGAGTTAACATTAGAATAACGAACCCCTCAGCTTTAAGTGTCTAATCCATGAGGTTTATTGGTCTTATGCATTGATTGAGCACATTAGTACTGCACTACGAATTGTACTGACTTTTGAAGCAATTAATATGAATAATTCCACCTCATGCTGAGATTTTACAATAATGAACACAAAATCTTGTATTATTAAAAGTGAAGTCCAAAACGGAACAAGAATGTGTTGACCTCCCACAGACCGCACAGGGTCACATCTTTCTGAAGTAATGTTCATCTTCTCTGCATTCATATCATTAGGAGCACACTGGGTGACTCCATCAGAGAGGTTGACACCAAAATGACTGTCTATAAATTTCACTATAAGTTTCAGCAGAAATTTATTATTTTTTATCAAAATATTCCTATAGTTAATTATAATTAAAAAAACATTTTTTTGTAAGCCCAGCTCACTTGTATCAATATACCTACAAGAGTAAAAGTCTATGCTAATTTAATTTCTGAACCATCTAATGCATTCCGGACAGAGCCCCCTCTACACTACCTACATTCCCTCCTCTGCTCAGCCCCACTGCCACCCACTCCCTTGCTCAATGATGCCGCCCCACCACCCCCTCCCCAACTCTGCACCTGTTTCAACTACACTCGGTTCATTAGTACACTCAGTCCATGGGGGAGGGGGGGGTGATACCATGAGTTACCGCACCGGGTGACACCAACCCTAGTGATGCCACTGCTCCACTGCCAATCATTTATGACATTGGGAGAGATCTTCCGTTATCCCAAAGTTTTGTCGGCCTAATCGGCTGTTCCAACTTAATTCCCACAACAGTCAAATTCAAGTTCATTATTATCTGACAGTACATACAAACAAAACAGCTTTTCACCAGGCCACAGTGTACACACAGGCAAACACAATGCACTGCTCATAATAATATAATATTTATGTGTTGTTAAAATATAATATAAAATAACATATAAATATTTCAAAATGATTTACTTGTTTCAGTTATAAGCATCTCACATAACAGAATACTTTTTATCAATTTTGTAGCCCGCAGGAAGAATCTATTTCCAAGCCTGGCAGTCTGATTTTGATGCTCCTCTACCTCCTTTCTGATGGTTAAAGATCCGGAGTGATGGATGGTAGATATCCTCAATAATTCTTTCAGCCTTATTTAAACAATAGTCCTGGTGAATATCAGCAATAGAGGAAATGGTGACAGACAGTGAACTTTTCAGCCATTTTAAAGATTCATTGTATTGACTTCCAATCCAATGCTTTGCACCTACCATATCACTCAATAATGTTGTGAGACAGGACGCTCTCAATTGTGCTCTTGTAAAATGTTTTCAAGATGGGAGGGCATGGTGGCCTTGCCCTCCTCAGCATCTTTACGAGACACTTCCACAGGAAAACCAGCTCCTGGAAATTCAATGTGAAAGAATGCTGGTAGGGGGTAAGCCACCATTGGAAACCAGCTGCCCTCATACAACGGATTTGACTGGTGGCAAAATCCAGGGTTCTCAGCTGTCAAATCAGTCAATTTTATTAGTTTCTGACATTGACAATCAACTAATAAAATATATTTTTTAAGGATTTGTTATATTTCTGTGTTATTTGGGAGGCTTCTTAAATAACTGACATGCAAGGTTCAAATAACAAAAGAGACTTTATTTACTAATGCCTTCCACCATCTCAGGAAACTGTTCACACTCCCACATATATATCCATGGTGCACTACAGTTACTCCAGTGAAAACAAAATATTACAAAATAGTTCACATTATCCTGAATATATTACATCCTTCCTTCTCAAGATAAAGAAAAATTTAGTGTTCTTTATCACTTTCTTTCCAGTGTGACTGAAGTAACTAAACCTGTACACTAGTTTATTTACACAACTATTTGTAAATAGTTCTTATCAATATTGCACTGGTGACAGTATGTCCCTTGGCCATCTTGTGGATTTGGCTGCGACCACTGGGCTCTGTTGCTGGTACAGGTGTAGATGATGTATCTTGTTATGCTTCACCTGACAACTGCTGTGTTGATGTTTCAGTATTAGTGGTTGTGGTCTCTTCACTTGATACCTCACTTGATATTGGTGTTTCAGGCTTTGTTGGTATTAAGGTTTTCTGCTTCATCACATCTTGTGTCAGCCTGATGTGAATTCTGTTTCTCCTCAGCTGATTGCCAGAGTCTGTCTCAACAATGTATGATTTTGGTGTCTCAGCTTCTCTGATGACCTTTGCTGGGGATCATGTTTTCAACATCATCTTTTGAATATGCACATGCTGCCCTCTGGAATTCTGTCAATGTTTGTGCCTGTTTGTTACAATGCTGGTGTCCTTCTTCTTGTGTGTCAGCCAGTCTTCTCCTGGTTTCCTCCTAGTCTTCTGGAGGGTGTATATTGCTTGGCAGAGTTGTTTTATATCTCCTGCCATTTAGAAGTTCTGCCGGGGACTTCATGTCAGCCCTTAAAGGTGTTGCTCGTAATGATATAAGAGTGAGGTGTGGATCTTCTTTTGTTTTGTGACACTTATCACTTAACTAGTGGGCGTTTCACAGCTTGTACTTGTCAATGAACCATGACCTTTGGGGTAGTATGAAGATGATGGAGTGATAACAAACCCATACTCTGTTGCCAGATTTCTGAATTCTTGTGACATGAACTGTGTTCCATTGACAGATATTACTTGCTCAGTATTCCTTGTTCAGCAAGGAGTGCTCTCATTTCTGAGGTGATTGTTGACACTCTCAGGTCTTTCACCCTTATGACAAATGGAAACTTAGAGTAGTAACAGGCTACTATTAAATACCACTCTTGAATCTCGGGGAACAAATCTGCTCCCACTGTGTGCCATGGCCTGGCAGGTATTTCTATAGAAATCATTTTCTCATTTTGTTGTGTGTTTCTCTTGATGCTTTTGGATATTTTATTCATCTGGATTTACCTTGCAGAATGTACAGAGGAAGTTCTTTCCTTTATGGCACCCATTGATCATAGCTCTCCCTATGCCATTAATGTGACATTTGCTGTTTCTAATGCACTATATATTTCGGATACCCTTTTATTATGTTCTCTGGGAACATCTGGTGGTAGAGCCTGAGTGGAAGAACATTGCTTTGTGATCCAGTATCCAGCTTCACCTTTAAGTTAAATATCACAGGTTTGTTCTGGATTGTCCTCTGTATTTGGATCCTTGTGTGCAACTCATTTCCTTCTTTCATCTCACCCGGCATCTCATGAAGGTGTATGGATTCTATGTTCAGTATCTGGGTGTCGGGGTGCTCATTGTTATTTCCTTTTATGTGGTGGATCTTCTTCTTGTCCTTTTTACTTCACTGGTATTACTGTTTTCTTCATACCAGACTTGCACATCTTCACCCAGTGGTTTGCTTTAACACAGGCTCTACATTCAGAACTGAATGCAGGGCATTTATTTTGGTTATCAAAGGGGTGTTGTCTGCCGCACTTCCTTCAATTCTTGGGGGTTTGCACTTTTCTGATTGTGTTCTTTATAGTATCAAGCCTTCCTTCTCTTTGCTGTGTTTGGGTCTGCATAGATATGGATTTCATTTGCATCCTCATGGCTTTGAAGGCTCTGATTGTATCTATAGCTTTGGCCAGCTTCAAGCTACCTTTCCCATAAGAGACTTTTGCACTTCAGGATGGGCACTCCCCCATATTTGTTGATCAACTTATCTTTCCTCTATATCCTTAAATCTGCATTTTGCAGCAACAATTTTTAGTCTAGTGAGGAAACAGTTTAATCAGTCTCTTGCATTAAGCCTTAAAATTCCTAGTTTTTAATTCGATTATTAGACCTGGGTTCAAGGTGAGAAACAAACTTTGCAAATAATCTGCTCTGGATCATTTATCTCCATCTCTGTAAGCTCCCAGCTATTAAATAAGTCAAGGCCTCACTCCCCTGTTCAGAGAAGTATAGAACTGACCTTCTCCTCTGCTGTTACATTTTTTTAAAATAGCTTTTGAATGCTAAATTGGACTTCTGCTGAATCCTTTTAAACACTTCAATGTCTTCAGCTTCCCAGTTCATCATTGGGTGAACTGCTGTTGCTCCAGCCATTTTCTTCAGTAATGTTTTTTTTTTCTCTTTTTCCCCTTCATATTTCAGTGACTTACAATCAATTTTAAGGCTTTATCCTTGTTCTCTTATACCGGTGCCACCATGTAATGTGTTACTTGGGAGGCTCCTTAAATAACTAAGAGATGCAAGGTTCAAATAACAAAAGAGACTTTACTTACTGATGCCTTCCACCATCTCAGGAAACTGTTCACACACATTCATACACATATACACATGCCCCACAATGGTGCACTACAATTACTACAGTGAGAAGGGTGTATTCTTATGTGGTTACAAAATAGATCACATTATCCGGACTATTTAACAATATCCATTCACATATGAATCAACAAAAGCACCCATATATTTATTGGCGTGAAGCAAGGCTGTGTTCTCGCACCAACCCTCTTTTCAATCTTCTTCAGCATGATGCTGAACCAAGCCATGGAAGACCCCAACAATGAAGACGCTGTTTACATCCGGTACCGCACGGATGGCAGTCTCTTCAATCTGAGGCGCCTGCAAGCTCACACCAAGACACAAGAGAAACTTGTCCGTGAACTACTCTTTGCAGATGATGCCGCTTTAGTTGCCCATTCAGAGCCAGCTCTTCAGCGCTTGACGTCCTGCTTTGCGGAAACTGCCAAAATGTTTGGCCTGGAAGTCAGCCTGAAGAAAACTGAGGTCCTCCATCAGCCAGCTCCCCACCATGACTACCAGCCCCCCCACATCTCCATCGGGCACACAAAACTCAAAACGGTCAACCAGTTTACCTATCTCGGCTGCACCATTTCATCAGATGCAAGGATCGACAATGAGATAGACAACAGACTCGCCAAGGCAAATAGCGCCTTTGGAAGACTACACAAAAGAGTCTGGAAAAACAACCAACTGAAAAACCTCACAAAGATAAGCGTATACAGAGCCGTTGCATACAGATAAAACATTATGTGATTCATCCAACGCTTACTTCCTCCCTTAAGGGATCAATGTCTTGACATAGACATCACTAAGAATACTGAAGATAGTGGTATTGAAGATTGGAAGGGAGAAATTCATCAAAGGTTAACCCCTGTGTACCTTAAATACAGGTTCCATAATCTTAAAAACATGTTGTAACAATTCTGAGGTTGTAAGTAATCTTCTCCATGGGAACACAACTATGCATTTCTGACTTCCAGCAAGTCAGACTCAATTGGGAATCAGATTTTCAAGTAATGGCTATGTATTTCTTGATCACTGCCAAAGCAAGTTTAACAAATTTCAACTGATATTTCAACAGCCTCATTTTAGGTCTTATATATCTGCTAATTTCCCCAATAAAAACAATTCTGGCACATGAGGGTATCGAATTCCAGTAATTTGTTCCAGTAGATTCCCCAAATCTTCCCAGAAGGATCTTATCTTAGGGCAAGACTAGGTCCCTAAATCTTGACCACATCCAAAACATAAATTGGATAATTCAGATTTCAATTTATTTAATTTTTGGTGAGTAAGGTACAGCTGATGCAACAAAAAAAAATTATATTGCACCAGTCTATAGCTCATACTGTCTTGACACAGGTCAGACCAGCAAAATGGATCAATTTCTATATCCAAGTCTGTTTCTCATCTCTTCCTTGATTTATCCAGCCCTTGTTTAGGGGATTCCACCTGAAGTAAGAAATTTTTGAAATAATTTTCTTTGTGATCCCCTTTCTAACCAGCATCTCTACTTCAGTACATTGTGGTAAGGTCAGTGCTGGACCTAATTTATCCCAAAAATAAGATCTGAACTGAAGATAGCAGAAAAATGATGTATTTAAAACCAAATTTATTCCTGATTTGTTCAAATGTCATAAATTTTCCATGCATAAAACAATCTCCGGTATATTTGATTTCACTCTGAGACCAAGCTTCTGGAATTTTATTATCGACTGTTAACGGAATTATTAATTTTGAGAAAAGGGCATTTTGGGTGAGAGCTCCCACTCCCACACCAATTTGACCATTGAGTTTATGCCAAATTGTAATAAATATGTTTTAATAAGGGATCTTCCTTAGGACCAAGTAGTAATGTAGAATTCCATTTATATATAAAATTTTCTGCTAACTTCTCAACAACCTTATGCAGTTCCAATTTTACCCAAGATGACTTGTCTCCTCCGTCGAAGAGGGAGGAGACGAACTTCATTTGGGTTGCCCAATAATTATTTTTAAATTCCGGGAGATTTAATCCTCCCAGTTAATAATTCTGGGTTAATTTTTTTTATCAATAGAGACTCTGTGAAACTTAACCTTCCACAGAAACTTCCTAATATATTTATTTAAATTCTGAAAGAATTGTTATGGTACTAAAGCAGATAGGCTTTTGAAAAGATTTTGTAATTTAGGGTTTTGGTGATATTGAGTGAGAGGTTGTTGCTAATATGCAATTCAGCCAAGTTTTTAATCTTCCTCTTACATGCTAACTCATCGCCCCTTTCTTGTTTTACAGCCCATTTCTGTGGTATCATCAGAAAATTTCTGATTCGTGTTGTCATACGGAGCCATGCAGTTGTAGGTGTAAAGCCAGTGGAGCAGGGTTCTAAGTATGTGGTGCTCTAGTGCTGACAGAGATTGTGTAGGAGAGACATTCTTGCCCAATCCATACTGATTGGGGTCTGAAAGTGAGGAAATCCAGGATCCAATTACACAGTGACACCCAGGTATTGAATCGTAATGCTCACTTTGTTTGTTAAGCTTGCTCTCTCTTTGACTGCCTCATCTCTGCTCTCCCCATCCCCTTGTCAATCTCGTTTAGTCCACATACTTCCATTCCTAACATCACTAATACATGGCACCAGAAGTAGCCCAGAGATTATTACCCTTGATATCCTTCTTTTTAGTCTCTTTCTTAACTCTTGTGTTCATTCCACAGGACATCAGCCCTTTCCTGGAGTACTGTGTGCAGTTTTGGTCACCTTATCTAAGGAAGGATGTTCTTGCAATGGAGGGAGTGCAGAGGCGATTCACCAGGCTGACACCTGGAATGGCAGGAATGACTTATGAGGAAAGATTGCGCAAATTGGGATTGTACTCGCTGGAGTTTAAAAGATTGAGAAGGGATCTCATAGAGACATATAAAATTCTGGCAGGACTGGACAGAATGGATGCAGATGGGATGTTTCCAATGATGGGAAAATCCAGAACCCGAGGCCATGGTTTGAGGATAATAGGCAAACCATTTAGGACCGAGATGAGGAGGAATTTCTTTACCCAGAGGGTGGTGAATCTGTGGAATTCATTGCCACAGAGGGCAGTAGAGTCAGGTTCATTAAATATATTTAAGAGGGAATTAGATATATTTCTTCAGTTTCAGGGTATTAAAGGTTACGGAGAGAAGGCGGGGACGGGGTACTGAACTTTAAGATCAGCCATGATCTCGTTGAATGGCGGAGCAGGCTCAAAGGGTCGAATGACCGACTCCTGCTCCTATCTTCTATGTTTCTATGTTTTCTTTCCTACATATATCAGATTTCAGATTTCTGATTTCAGATTTATTGTCGAAGTAAATACATGACATCATATACAACGATTCTGTCTTTTCCTGCAGATGACGCAGAATTACAGCTTATTGATAATGCAAATAAAAACTGTACTTAACATGCACATGTAAACAAATAAAGAAATGTAAACAAATTAACTGGGAAATAGAGAGATATAAAAAATCAATGAAGTGCAAAAGAAAGTGTCATTAAATGAGTCCCTGATTGAGTTTGCTGTTGGAGAGTCTGACGGTGGAGGGGCAGGAGCTGTTTTTGAACCTGTTGTTGTGAGTCTTGTGGCACCTAGACCTTTTCATCTGATGGTAGAAGTGAGCTAAGAGCATGTGCTGGGTGATGTAGATCCTTGATGATTGCTGCTGCTCTCCCTGTAGATGTTCTGTCCTGGGCTGTGTCCATTTCCTTTAGTAGGCTTCATGCACATGGTTATTGGTGCCCCCATACCAGATGCAGCAGGTCAGCATGCTATCCACAACACATTTGTAGAAATTTGCCAGAGTTTCCAATGTTATACAAAACCTATGCCGACTTAGGATGCCAGTATTCATAACAACCTCTACATCCTCACTCTTGAAAATTTCCTGTTGTTCACATCTATGACTCAGGTACCCAAAAGGCAACACACTATCTTGTGCTGCTTTGAGCAACAGAATCTCCAGACTGTCCCCCTAACGATGACATCTCCTTTCACTATTGTTCTCTCTCACTCCATCCTTCTCCACTAATTGTCAGAACCAGTTGTGGTTTTGCTGTCCTTACTTTTGCTGCTTTCCTTGAAAAATGTTTCCCCACTAAATAGTATCCAAAGGGATGTTCCAGTTAATGAGAGGAATGGTCTCAGGGAAATCCTGGACTTCTTCATTTATCTTTCCTATTGGTCACACAGCTACCTGCAGCCTTCATCTTAGGTGTGACCACATCCATATAATTCCTGTCTGCTATCCCCAAATCTCAAGATTAAATGAATTAGTCCACGTCCATCTCCATTTCCAGTACTAGTTCCTTAATGCAGTTAATAAGAAGATGTAGCGGGAGTCCCATGCGTACAACAGAATCGCACACAGCCACAACAGTTAAACAAGCGCATTACCAGAGTGTATTGCCTCCAACGACATCCCAGTCCTCCGGCTACAGGCCAGGCACCAGCAATTAGGAAAAGTGCGCAAATAAAAGCCCGTGCTTTTTGTGGCACGCGACACCCGAGGCCTGAAAATGACGTCACTACCGCATCCAGAAGGCTCAGCGTGAAACTTGCAAAGAGAACTATAAAAGCTGTTGTTAAGCACAATAAAGGTACTGATTCCTGACTCTACTGACTCCAATGTCATTTATTGCCATTTGTGTAAGGAGGTGTCGTCAGATAGGCCATTACATATTTTGGTGACCCCGACGGGGCTCAGCTACACTGAGTCCCACCTCACTGACATGGACGAGCAACCAACAATTTCGAAGGTGGAGGTCGACGCAGCCTCACTGGCTACAGCACCGGTGGTGATTAATGCAGTAGCAGTTTGCCTGCCTCCATTCTGGTTGGGTCAGCCACGTAGCTGGCTGCAGTTGCCCGAAGCGCAATTTGTGCTTCGGAACGTGACATCTGAGGACATGAGATATTGGCACATTGTGAGTGCATTAGATACTACAACCACAGCAAGGGTGAGTTCATTCATCAACAACCCGCCGGTGGACCAGAAGTACACTAAATTCTGGGACTTTCTGCTGAAAATATTTGAGTTCTCTCATCATGAATGGGCTATAAGAATTTTGAATACGCAAGAATTGGGGGACCGTAGTCCATCCCAGTTAATGCAAGAGCTGGTTTCACTAACTGCAGGCCATATGGATTGCTTTCTTTTCGAGGCACTGTTTTTATCGAAATTATCAGTACATGTGGCGATGGAAGTGGCGCACATGGATTTTGCAGAGCCGGATTTGGTAGCAAAAGAAGCCGACTGACTTTATGGCCTTCCACAGGCTAACAGAATGCAGATGCAGCCCATCTGTGTGGCTGAGTTGTCCGAGGCCCCCGAAACGCCAAGATCACCGGCATGTGTGGCAGTACAGCAACCATGTCCTGATCAAGGAAACAAGAGTTCTGGATACTGTTTTCATCATCGCCGATGGGGTCGCTCTGCCTTTAGATATAAAAGACCTTGCACTTACCCAGGTCTACCACCACGTCCGGGAAACAGACCTGCCAATCACTGTTAGTGGCCTCGGCAGTGGGCACAGAACAAGGTCTACTTTATTTACATGACGTGATTTCGGGGGTGGATTACTTGATAGATACAGGGGCTGAATTCAGTATTGTTCCCCTGACATAGTTTGAGTTGGCACAAGGTGCACAAACCCCAATGCTTTCAGCAGTTAATGATACCACGATTCCTACTTTCAGAATGAGGAAGGTCACGATACAAACGGGTTCAGCAGTATTCTACTGGAAATGCATGGTGGCCTCAGTAGGTTTTCCCCTGTTAGGCATGGATTTTTTTGAGAGAGCATGGTCTCCTGGTGTATATACATAAATGCCGTCTGATAAACACGGCTAACTTCCAAAGCTTACCCCTTAAGAGAATGCATTATTCTTTCCAACCGGTAAAAGTTCAGTCGATTCAGCAGAATGCATACGCCTCGATACTTAAAGAGTTCCCGGGACTGTTGATGACTAATTTTCAGATGTATATCATTATATTGATACAACTGGTCCACCTGTTTATGCTAGGGCTCATAGGCTTCCAAAAGACAATCTTACAATTGCAAGAGAAGAATTCGCAGTAATGGAGGAATTAGGAGTTGTATGCAGATCTAAAAGTCTATGGGCTTCACCCCTTCACATGGTGCCTAAAAGCTGAAGTGGTTGGCGGTCAATGGGGGGACTACAGGCAGTTGAACAATATAACCGTCCCCGACCGCTATCCAATCCCTCATATTCAGGATTTCTCAGCATGGTTGCCTGTAGATTTAATGAAGGGATACTATCAGATTCCAGTTAACACTGTGGATGTTTCAAAGATGGCTAATATAACCCCCTTTGATCTCTCTAAATTTATCAGAATGCCATTTGGTCTGAAGAACGCAGCCTAAAGGTTTCAAAGATTGATAGAGGTTGTCTCTAGGGACTTAGAAGGAACCTTTGTTTATTTGGATGACATCCTCATAGCAGGCCCAGATGAGGAATCGCATAAACAACACCTCCGTCTCTTGTTCGCTAGATTACAGGATGTTGGCCTTTCAGTCAACCCCGCAAAATGCCAATTCGGTACAGCTGCAATTGATTTTCTCGGCCACAGGATTTCTCGTACTGGAACTATACAGTTGCTGGACAAAGTGATTGACATATGCAAGTTTCCACGGCCTTTTACTCAGAAGGATTTGCAATGATTCATAGGAATGGTTACCTTTGTCCATCATTTTATTAGAGGAGCAGCAGCCGTGATGCACCCACTGTTTGACCTATTAAATAGTAAAAGATCAAATATATTGCATTGGGATGAGGAGGCGGATATGGCTTTCAAAAAAAACAAGGATTCTTTGGCATCTGCGGTAAGTCTTGCCCATCCAGATCACGAATCGCCCCTCTCACTAACTACAGTCGTATCCGACCATGCAATTGGTGCAGTGTTGCATCAACACGTAAAAGGACAATGGTCACCCATTGTCCTACAGAAATGAGATAAAGCACATTCAACTGAGAATTAATGTCGTTGTATTTGGCAGTGCGCCATTTCAGATACATGCTGGAGGGTCGAGTGTTTACGGACTTTACTGATCATAAACCCTTCGTGCAGGCTATGAGTATGATATCTGACCCGTGGTCCACGACGCAGCAATGCCAATTGACATTCATCTCTGAGTTCATGACTAACATTCGGTACATTGCTGGCTTTTCAAATCCTGTGGCAGATGCCTTATCGAGACCATCTGTCTCTGCAGTCCAGGGTGGAATTGACACGGCACTGTTGGTGGAAGACCAGCAGCGGGATGAGGATAACAAAACCGCCATTACAAGTCTCCAGGTTGAGGAAATCTCTACTGAGGCAAGCGGTCCCACTCTCCTTTGCGACATTTCCACTAGACACCCTAGACCCTTTCTATCAGTGAGCTGGCGCAGGAAGATCTTCAATGATATTCATAAACTTTTGCATCTTTCCATTAGATCTTCCATTAAATTAGTATCAAATCGTTATGTGTGACACGGTCTAAAGAGAAATGTTACCCTGTGGGCCAAAATGGCTTCAGTGCCAAAAAGCTAAAATTCACAGACACACGATGTACTGACTGAAAGTTTCTCATGGTGGATGCAAAATTTCAGCACGTCCACGTGGATGTAGTTGGACCTTTGGCGGTCTGTCAAGGGATGAGGTATTTATTTACTATTATCGACTGTTTTAGTCGTTGGCTGGAGGCAATCCCTATGCAGGCAGCTGACATGGAGACGAGTGCACGGACCTTTATTTTTAATTGGATTGCACGATTTGGTGTACCTAGTCACATCACTTCAGATAGAGGTACGCAGTTTACTTCCCACCTGTGGACACAGATTTCAAACTTCTGTGGAAATAAATTACACCACACAACTGCCTATCATCCTCAATCAAATGGATTTGTGGAAAGGTTCCATTGGCATTTAAAGTCGGCACTTAAGGTAAGGCTGCAGGGGCTGAACTGGGTGGATGAATTACCTTGGGTGTTATTGGGAATATGTACGGCACCAAAGGAAGGATTGTCAGTTTCATCTGCTGAGATGATCTATGGAACTCCCCTATCCATTCCAGGTGACATACATTTCGGTAGTGACATCAATCAGTCAGCTGACTTGGATATTTTGCATCTTTTGAGAGATAGCAATAGGGCAAAACCACCCTATCCCATGGTTTTTCATGAGAGTTCCAAACATCAGATGCCGCACAACCTACTGACTGCGGAATTCGTGATGGTTAGGAAAGGTCAGAAATGCTCAGCATTTCAATGCCAATATGAGGGACCCTTTAGGAAAATCAGGTGAGAAGGTGTAGTATTTACATTGGACATAGTGGGCCAAGAGTGTATGTTCACAATTGAACGACTGAAACCGGCACACACTGACCTTTCAAGACCGATAACGTCACTTCTGAAATGTCCCAGAGGATGCCCCAGGCTGAACTACCAGCACGAACCTGCATCTGGCAGCTACGGTTCTGTGGGGGGGGGGGGGGGGGGGGCGGTGTAGTGGGAGCTCCATGCGTACAACAGAATCGCGCACAGCCACAACAGTTAAGCAAGCACATTATCAAAGCGCATAGCCTCCAACGACGTCCCTGTCCTCCAACTACAAGCTAGGCACCAGCAAATTGGAAAAGCGCGCGAATAAGAGCCCGCGCTTTTTATGGCACGCGACACCCGAGGCTGGAAAGTGACGTCACTACCACATCCCTGAAGGCTCAGTGTGAAACGCACAGAGGGAACTATAAAGCTGTCGTTAAGCACAATAAAGGTACTGATTCCTGACTCTACTGTCTCCGGTGTATTTTATTGCCACTTTATATAAAATATTGAAAAGTTATTTAAAAAAATTTCAAATTTGAAAATTCCATCTCCTCTCTGCAAATGGCAATGTTTGATTCAAGGATATCAAGGACTGTGGGGAGATTACTAAGTTTAAGCAATTTTGTACATACAAGACACTCATCAAAGCAATGACCCATTGACACAGATTTGCACGAAGGATCAATTTGCTGCATTCTTTGCTCATATAAATATAGCCAAAATTGAATGAAAACTACAATGAAGTAGCTGTACCTGTGAACGAACTTACATCACGCTAACGTCATCAGAGTTTGTTTGAAACATCACTGGAAATATATTTGTCATGGGCAGCAGTATATTAGACTCCTGATCAATTTTGTTTTGTGCTCACTCCGATCTCCTTACTCCTTGATTTTTTTTAGAGTAGGGTATTGATCAGATGGGATGCCACATAAACTGACAGGCCTCTAACAATAATCAGCATCTCATTTGATTGTTTGTTCATTCATTGCAATTGATTTTAACACCATATTAAACAAATATTGGTGCAAAATTTCCTCTGGACTGACAACATTAGAAACATGATAAAATGATCTCCCAGCCATTTTTCATGCTCAATTATCAGAATTGTGAATAATGGCTTTACAATATGGATAAAAGTAATGGTGAGGGAATATCATCTATCCTTCCGGAAAAACAACCAGTAGATGAACATCTACATCATTAAAGCAAAATTAATGTTTCCCACTGGAATCAGAAAGTAGACTTCAATAAATTAATTGAATCACTCAGGAGAATTCAAATTCATTAAGGGGAATTTATTTTAATCAAAATGCACATTTGAAGGTTTTTGGTTGCAGATACTGTATTGTCTTTCTTTGTCTTGGCTTCGCGGACGAAGATTTATGGAGGGGTAATGTCCACGTCAGCTGCAAGCTCATTTGTGGCTGAAAAGTCCGATGCGAGACAGGCAGAAACGGTTGCAGCGGTTGCAAGGGAAAATTGGTTGGTTGGGGTTGGGTGTTGGGTTTTTCCTCCTTTGTCTTTTGTCAGTGAGGTGGGCTCTGCGGTTTTCTTCAAAGGAGGTTGCTGCCCGCCGAACTGTGAGGCGCATAGATGCACGGTTTGAGGCGAGATCAGCCCACTGGCGGTGGTCAATGTTGCAGGCACCAAGAGATTTCTTTAGGCAGTCCTTGTACCTCTTCTTTGGTGCACCTCTGTCTCGGTGGCCAGTGAAGAGCTCGCCATATAACACGATCTTGGGAAGGCGATGGTCCTCCATTCTGGAGATGTGACCTACCCAGCGCAGTTGTACTGACCTACTTAAGATAAGAAGTCTTAACACTTACCAGGTCAAAGTTCATACAAACAATGTTAAATACACAGGCCAAATATTGATGGAATTCAAACAAATAAGTTTCAGACAAATGTGGTAATTGATCGTCAATTATTAGTATTCCCTGTGAAGTAATCATTGATACATGGACTAAAGGTTCAAAATTACTGTCAGAGAGGTGAGAAGACTAAAACATTTTTTTAAATGTGTATTTAGGTTTCTACTGAATTTATGAATGAATCTATATCAAATACAATGTAACTTTCCACAAAGTATAAACACAGAAATGCTGGTGGATCTCAGCTGGTCTCACAGCATCCATATAAGGTAAAGATATATTACTGATATTTCAGGCTTGACTTTTCTAGTCCTCCAGGATTTCTGTGCCTTTAGTCCTCCAACATTTTGGTGTTTTTTTACTGCAAGACATGCTGAGTTCACCCAGTACTTTTGTGTTTTTAGTCCTGCTATGGATGCTGCAAGTCCTTTTGAGTTCCACTTGAATTCAAATTTTCCGCAAACTTCCATGTTTCACTAGATCACAAGACAAAGGAACAGAAGGAGGCCACTAGGCCCATCGAATCTGTTCCGTGAATCTACACTAAGCTACTTACGCTAGTTCCAATTTCTGGCCTTTTCCCCATATCCCTTGATGCCATCACTAATGAGATACAGGTACACGATCCTTTATCCGGAACCCTTGGTGGACACTGAGTTCCGATTTTCGGATTTTTCCAGATTTCAGAAAGCCCACCTGAATTGTGCTGCCGTATCCAATCACCTCGCTGTCTCCCACAACCGCCGGACCCTCAGCCGCCTCCCCCAACCCCTGGTCCCTCGGCCACAAACCACGGTCCCTCAGCTGACCAGCAGTCTCCCACCAACCACTGGTCCCTCGGCCACCCGGCCATCTCCCCAAAATCTCCCCATGGCCGCCTCCCCCAACTGCCAGGCCATCTCCCCCGACCGCCGGTCCCTCAGCCACCAGGCAGTCTCCCCCAACTGCGGTCTCTCGACCATCTTCCCCATCCGCTAGTCCCTCAGCTGCCTCTCCCAACCACCGGTCCCACAACCACTCGGACTTCTCCCCCCACCGTGGTCCCTTGGTTGCCTGGCCACATCCCCGAACCACAACCCTGACTGCCGGTCCCTTGGGTGCCCAGCCGCCTCCCCTGACTGCATTCCCTTGACTGCCTCCCCCAACAGCGGTCCCTTGGCCACTCGGCCACCTCCCCCAACTGCAGTTCCTCGGCTATCTCACCCGACCGCGGTCCCTCGGCTGACTCACCGACCAAAGTCCATCAGCTGCCTGGATGTCACCCACGACCACCAGTCCCCACTTGCCAGATTTCGGAGCTTTCCGGATTTTAGATGTCCAGATAAAGGATTGTGTACCTGTACTTGTCTATTTCTTGTTTAATTACCCTCAGTGATCTGGCTTCCACTGCTGTTTGCAGCAGTGAGTTCCACAGATCTATGACCTCTTGCTAAAGGAGTTCTTTGTAATCTCTGTTTTATATGGATAACCTCTAATTTTCAGACTACGACACCTTGTCCTTGATTCACCCACCAAGAGCAACATCTTACCTGCATCCACCTATCTAAACCTTTCAAGATATGAAATGCCTCTATGAGATCTCCTCTCATTCTCCTATACTTCAATGAATAAAACCCATGAGCGTACGTTAGCCCTTGCATTCCAGGTATCATCCTAGTAAATCCCCTCTGCACCCTCTCCAACAACATCACATCCTTTCTAAGATAGGTGGCCCAAAACTGTACACATTACTCCAAATGAGGTCTCACCAGTGACCCATAGAGCCTCATCAACAGCTATTAAATCATACACTATTCCTCTTGAAAAAAATGGCAACATTCATAACATTCACTTTCTTCCCTACCAATTTCACCTGGTCATTAACTTTTTGTTTTCCTTGCACTAGGACACCTAGGTTGCTTTGCACATCTGAGGTCTGAATTTTCACCCCATCCAAATAGTATTCTGCCTGTTTATTTCCACTGCCAAAATGTACAACTAAATAGGACATATGCAATTAAGGGGAGGGCATTGAGGTATGCAGAGGAATAGAGAGTTCTTTGAGTTCCTTGAAGGTGGATTACCATATAGACAGAGTGGTTAGGAAGGCATATGATATGCTGACCTTCATAAATCATAGTATAGAGTATAGGAGCTGGGAAGTGATGCTGTGACTGTTTAAGGCATTGGTGAGGCCAGGTTTGGAGTATTGTGTTAAGTTCTGGTCTCCAAGTTATAGAGAGGGTGCAGAGAAGATTTACAAGGATGTTGCCTGGCTTACAACATCTAGAGTACAGAGAAAGATTAGGAGACTGGGATTTTATTCATTGGAATGTAGACGGTTGAGAGGGGATTTGATAGGGGTATTTAAAATTATGAAGGGAATAGATAGACGAGACATGTGTAGACTCTTTCCCCTGAGGGCAGGGGAGGTTGGAACAAGAGGGCATAAGTTAAGAATAAGGGGAAAAACTTTAGGAGAAATGTTAGAGGATTGTTCTTCACTCAGAGAGTGGTGGCAGAATGGAATGATCTTCCAGAGGAGATAATTGCGGCAGGGTCTTTTCTGTCATTTAAGAGAAGGTTGGATGTGTACATGGATATGAGGGGGTTGGAGAGTTATGGACAGAGAGTGGGAGGGGGGATCAATTGCAGTTGTTCTAGTGAACTGGCGCAGACTCGAAGGGCTGATATGTCCTGTTTCCACACTGTAAATGTTTATATGGCTATATGGTGTGATGGAGCATTTTGAGGGGGCTTGGGAGGAATTGCTAGAGTAGTTTGCACACACACGTTTGAAAACACAATTTTTGCAGGACTTTTGCAGGGTTCTTTTTGCAGAAAGAACAGCAAAGTTGCAGAATACAGCTTGCCTGGGAGAGCTTGTGATTTTTGCAGGCAGACTCAGAACAGTTTTGCTCGCATAGAGGGATAGAGTGAAACAGAAAGGAGAGACACAAAAATAAGTTCCAGAAGAACAAATATAGCAAACTTTTGGAAGGCTATCTGGTCAAAGGAGAAGATTAGCTGTCTGAGGTGACCCGAAAGAGGATCATCTGGAGAAGCCTGAAGGGGGAAAGTTTTGTCAGCAAGAATAATTGGAAAATAATCAGGTGCAGATGTCCTGGAACAAAAGGAATCTCTCTCTGAAAACCAGAAAGAACCCTCCTGACTGGTAACCATTTGCCTGTTAAACACCAAAGCCTGGTGAACTTTGTTGATGCAAACGTCTGTGCACAGTACAAGAATTGTCTGCAACCATTGAGATTGGACTGTGATCCAAAGAACTTTTCGAATCTTAAATATACATTACACACACCTGCACTTAGTATTAGAGGGGGGATTAAGTAGGTTAGGTAGGTTAAGTAGATAAGTTAAGTAATAAGTTCAAGTTTAATTCTGTTTTATCGTTCAATTATAATTAAAAACTACTTTTGTTTAAGTAACCCTGTGTTGTAGTGCATATCTATTTCTACTGGCTTTTGGGGTCCTATGGACTCCACAACAAATGGTTATATGGTTAAATTTCATCTTCCATAATTTTGTCTAGTCTCCTAATCTGTCTATATCCTTCTGCAACTTTACGGTTTCTACTACACTTCCTACTCCGTCACCTATCTTGGTGTCATCCGCAGATTTGGCCACAAAACCATTCATACCACAATCCAAATGATTAATATAAAGTGTAAATAGCAGCGGCCCTAATACCAACCCCTGTGGAACACCACTAGTTACAGGCGGGTACCCTTAATTTCAACCCTTTGCTTTCTGCCTATCAACTATTTTTCTATCCAGTGTAATAACTTCCCTGTAATTCCATGGGCCCTCATCTTATTTAGCAGCCTAATATGCGGCACCTTATCGAAAGCCTTTTGAAAATCTAAATAGATAACATCCACAGCCTCTCCTTCATCTATCCTACTTGAGATTTCTTCAAAAAACTCTAATAGGTTGATCAGGCAAGATCTACCCTTTAAAAAACATACTGACTTGGAGATATCCTGTCACGTACCTCCAAGTATTTCATCACCTCATCCTTCTATCTACTCTAATATCTTCCCAACCACCGACGTCAGACTAATTAGCCTACAGTTTCCTTTTATCTGTCTCCCAACTTTCTTAAACAGCGGAACCACATTTGCAACCTTCCAATCCTCTGGAATCTCTCCAGAGTCTATTGATTTCTGGAAGATCATCGTCAATGGATCTACAATCTCCAAAGCCACCTCTTTCAAAGCCCGTGGATGCACCTCATCTGGTCCGGGAGATTTATCAATCTTTAATCTGTTTAGTTTGCCTAGCACAATTTCTCTAGTTACCCTAACTGAATCGAACACTACTCCCTGAAACCTCTGACTGTCCAGGATATTACTAATATCTTCTATAGTGAAGACAGATGTAAAATATTGATTAGGTTCCTCTGCCATCTCTTTATAATCCATTACAATTTCTACAGCATTGTGTTCTATCGGTCGTATGTCAACACATGTCTCTCTTTTATTCCTTATATGTTTGAAAAAAACTCAGTATAATTTTTAATATTGTTAGCTAATTTTCTTTCATAGTTTATCTTTTCCTTCCGAATGACTTTCTTTGTATCTTTCTGTAATTGTTGAAAGGAATCCCAGTCCTCTGATTTCCCACTAATTTTGGCTTCCTTGTATGCCCTCACCTTTGATTTTATCTTAGCCTTCACCTCTTTTGTTTGCAACAATTGTACCATCTTTCCTTGGACAAATTTATTTTTCCTTGGAATATATCTATCTTGCATGCCTTTTATTACTTGCAAAAATATCTTCCAGTCCTGCTCTGATCCTCCAATTAGTTTGCTTTCCCAGTTAACTTGATCCATTTCCTTTCTCATACCACTGTAATTTCCTTTATTCCACTGAAAAATTGATACATCCAATAATTTTTTAAAAATATTTCAAATGTTAAATTAAATTCAACCATGTTATGGTTGCTGCATCCTAGAGGTTCTATGACTAACTCCCTAATGACCTCGGGTTCATTGCACATGACTCAATCCAGAACTGCAGATCCCCTGGTGGACTTCTCAACAAGCTGTTCCAAAAAGCTATCTCTTAGGTTTTCTACAAACCCTCTCTTCTGGCTTCCATAATTTTCTTGTCTTTCCCAATCCCCTGCCATGTTAAAATCCCCCATAATTATTTTGATATTATCCTTGTGGCATGCCCTCTTTATTTCCTGCTGTAGCTCATTATCCTGGCTACTGTTTGGGGGCCTGTATATAACTGCTAATATGGTCTTTTTACCCTTGACATTTCTTAATTCAACCCATAATGATTCTATCTCTTTTGACCCTATCTATGTCCCTTCTTTCTATCGATTTAATGTCATTTTTTATCATCAGATCCACCCCTCCTCCTCTACCCACCTGCCTATCTTTCCTATAGACTGTGTAACCTTGGATATTGAGCTCCCAATCACACCCCTCATTGAGCCACGTTTCAGTAATCACTACAATGTCATACTTTTTCAGTTAAATCTGAGCAACCAGGTCATCCACTTTGTTTCTAAATATAAATTTATATATCGTGCCCTTAAACCCGATACCGAAGTTGTTTGTTCCGTATTCTTTTTGTACATCACTTTCTCCTGCCTGCTCACCTGCCTTTCCTTTCTGTTGTTATTGAGTAACTCTTCACTGTTGTAATTTTCTGTCTCCCTACTCCCTACTGCATTCTCATTTTGAATTCCCTCACCCTGCCAAACTAGTTTAAACCCTCCCCAACAGCTCTAGCTGCTTCATTTCCACAAAGCATGTCCTGACTGAACAAGTTCAGATTCCTGAAAGCCTTCAAGATATCAGAATGGAATTAGGTTTTTGGCTTTTGGCATAGCAGTTAGTGCAAACCTTTACAGAGCCAGAGATCGGGACCGGGATTCAAATCCCATGCTGTCTGTAAGAAGTTTATAAGTTCTCCCTGTGTCTGTGTGTTTTTTTTCCCAGGGTCTCTGGTTTCCTCCCACCATTCGAAATGTACTGGGGGTGCAGGTTAATTGGGTATAAAGTGGGCAGCACGGACACTTGGGCCAAAATTTCCTGTTACTGTGCTGTAAGTCTAATTTTTTTTAATTAAAAATTTAAATCTATTGCTGCTTATATTATTCATTGAGAAAATAGCACTCACTTAAAAATAATTAAATAATTATAGACAAATGGTCACTTCTCTGGCATTAGTACTTCTCCATGGTTGCAGTCATGACACATTCGGGTAATAACCAATTAGTAGGGATTTAGTCAGCCATTAACACATACATCATTCATCTCCATAACACAGAAATGAGGTGAGCATCTTTCTTCCTGTTCTAAAAATCATTGATCTGAAGAAAATTCTGTAAATAATTCATAATCGTGAATGGAAATCTAATCTCTTGTGTTCTCATTCTTTGTTAAACTTATCAATGAATTTCTCAGCTACATATTTATTTGGAATTTATTTAATCAGTGTTACAGAATTATTTTTGAAGTACATGTATTATTTTCCATCAAATGTTATTACAGAAAAAACCCCTGCTATCCAAAATTCAAGCAACCAGCAGTCTCACGCAACTGGGAAAAACATAGAAGAAAATAAAGATTTGAAATTAATAGAAATAAGAATAAAATAATAGGCAAAACATTCATAAGTTTAAAATTGTAAAAGTATTGTTCTCTGAAGTTACACATAAACCTTTGGTGAAGATGGGAGCAAATTCTTGTTTCGGATCTTTTTCATTTTACTTTATGTTACTCTGGGTTGATATTTGGTTCTTTTAAGGGCCGACGACTCAATAGATTTTTGGTTCTTTATGTTTTTTTTTAATTATATAATCTTTTCCTTGTTATATTAGGGTATAGAGGAAAGGGATAGGGGTGGGCGGCAGGAAAAATGGAATATGAATGTAATGTAATATATCATTTTTAAGAAGATTGTCTCACTGTTTAGGATTTGTGTGAGTCTTGGAAAATCAAAACATAAAATATTCAAAAAAAATAGGAGAAAATATTCAGCCAGCAGAGAACCTTGGTCGTGCTTTGCTCATAGCAGCTATTTGAATAAAGTTGTGTAAAACAGCAATAGGTTCACCCGGGTTGATGCCAATCACTGATGGGGTGACTCTCTTAAAGTGTCTCCTTATCTGTACTTGGTAAGAGTTTCCCTGGTGAAAGACTTAATTTGTAAACTTGGGGGAGGGTGGATTCATTATCTATGATGTTATTGTTTGTCTTTCGGGTGGCACTGTGTAGGGGGAGGAAACTGCAGATTCAGGGAAGATTAAATGTTTTTAAAGAATGTGACTGAAAATAAAATAAAATGCCTTAAGGTTTCTTGAAGTTTGTTCAGTGTAAGTACAGTATTAAACTTACACTGCAGGTTTTAAACTTAATGCAAGTATATTAATTAGGCATTGAAAGAGTAAGTCTCGAGCAACTGAAAAATACACATCCAGCATTTACTAATCCCCATAGGTGCCAGATGCCAGGGACTTTACTGTATTTCAGTTCATGTTTTACCAGGTGTCATTAATGAAGTAAGGAGTGCAATTCAGAAAGTAAGGCAACATGGAATTCAAGGAAGCCTTGAATTGTGGATGCAGAATTAGCTTAACAAAGAAGCCAGAGAATATTTGTATATGGTTGTTATTCTGCATGAATGTTGGTAACCAATGGTAACCAATGGTGTTCTGGGATCACTCCTCTTGGTGATTTTTGTAAATGAACTGGATGAGGAAGTGGAAGCCTGTGTTTATAATTTTGCAGATGACATGAAGGATGGTAGAGCTGTGGATAGTCTGGAAGGCTCCCAGAGATTACAGAGAGACACTGATAGGATGCAGAGCTGGGCTGAGAAGTGGCAGATGGAGTTTGACCCAGAAAAAAATTGAGGCAGAATACAATGTTAATGGGAGGCCTCTGAGCAGTGTCGAAAAACTGAGAGATCTCAGTGTCCATAGGACACTCAAAGCTACTGCACAGGTTGATTGTTTTGTTAAGGTGTATGGAGTGTTGGCCTTCATTAAGCATAGGATTGAGTTCAAAGGCCAAGAGGTAATGTTGCAGCTGTTGCCTTAGTTAAGATACCACTTGGAAGTTGTGTTTTGTTCTGGTCACTTCACTACATGAAAGGTGTGGATGCTTCAGAGAGTGCAGAGGAGTTTTAAAAGTATACTGCCTGGATTGGAGAACATGCCTTTTTCTGTGTGAACGTCTTTTTTCCTTAGAGGACGATGGGTGACCTGATAGAGATGATAAGAGGCATTTATAGTGTGGATGGCCAGAGGCATTTTCTCAGGTGGGTTTTTCAAACAGAGACTTGTGGGATGTGTTGCCAGCAGTGGTGCTGGAGGCAGGTATAATAGGATGTTTAAAGAGACTATTAGATAAGTACATGGAACTGAGAAAATCTGAGGGCTATGCAAGAGGGAAATTCTAGGGAGTTGTTAGAGTAGTTTATTAGGTCGACACAACAATGTGGGCCAAAGGACCTGCAATGTGCCGTAGATTTCTATGTTGTATATTTTTTGAGTGTTTGGAGGAGGATGCAGTGGAGGTTCACCAGGCTGATTCCAGAGATGAGTGGATAAGCATATAAGGATAGATTGAGTCTCCTCAACTATACTCATTGGAATTAATAAGAATAATGTGGATCCTTGAGAACCATATCGTGAAAGGAATAGGAAAGGTTAAGGCAGGAAAATTGTTTCAATTGATGTGTGAAACTAGAACTAGGAGGAGTATTCTCAAGCTTCAAGGAGTAGATTTAGGATGGAGATGGGGAAGAACTGATTTTCCCATTGATGAGCGAATCTGTATTCAATTTGTTGAGCTAATTTATGTTTTTGAAAACAACCAGTGTCATGGTAGCTTGAGTAACAATGAGTCTTCTTTTGACCATGGAATCTTCTCTGAATCCAGTAAAGTTTTATTTATTGAACCAATTATGTTACAGACATTGAATGGATCAAGGAGGAAAGTGTTACATAAAGTGAGTCACATGAGCTCAAAAAGATGGAAGACGGCCATTTGGATCTTTAAAGTCTATGCCATTATATTATCAAGCATCCCATCACTTTGACATGAAAAAAAAACCTAAAATTGAAGGATTAATCTAAATTAAGTGCAAGAATGGATAGTGATAAGGATGAATGCTTTCTTTTTTAAAGATTTGTTTACTTTCAGGATCTGAGCATTATTGAAAGAACTTAATGTCCTTCTCCAATTCATTTGAGAAAATGCTGGTAAGTGGCATTCTTGAACTGCTGCGGTCCTTCAAATTCAAGATTCAAATCGAAGTTTATTGTCATCTGATTACAGAAGTACAGCCCAATGAAGTAGTGGTCTCTGGTCTTCGGAGACACACAACCAGACATAACATACATACTGTATGGACAGACATAACATACATACTGTATGGACAGACAATACATATGCAGCACAAGTATTCATATATACAAATAAATGCTGTTTGTAATATGATAACCTCGGATGGTTAGTGCGAGCAGTTCCTTTGGTTGTTTAGCATTCTGGGAAGAAGCTGTTTCTCAGCCTGTTGGTGCTAGCTCTGATACTCCTGTATCAGAGGGAACAACTAAAAGATGCCGTGTGCAGGGTGGAAGAGATCCTCAATGATTTTTAAGGTTCACAGTGAAAGTTCATCAAAGTGTTTGTGAATAGAGATATCCAAGAAGTATTCGGGTGGGGGCAAGGGCTTGTGGGCAGGAAGGGCCAGTTACCATGCTGTATATCTAAATTTAAATTTAATTTACCAAATCAAGATGTTTCTCTCAACTCAAAGCATGTTTCCATTCCCGTGATTCATTATCTCTGAAGTAAGGTAAAGAAGACAATCAAGGGCAGGATCAAAATATAATGACAGTTTGGCTCCAGATGCATAATCTCAACACAAAATGTCAACAATTCCTTTCTCCCACCCCCCCCCACCCTCCCATCCCCCACCCCCACAGATGCTGCTCGACAAGCTTAGCTCCTATGGCTATTTATTTTAGGTCCATATTTTAGCTTCTATAGTCTCCTGTGTTTCAATATCAGAGGCAGGAACTGGATTAGATTAGGCAGTTTCACATTTCTGCTCTATTATTCAATATGAGCAAGACCATTCCAATTTTTGTCTCATACTACTTGCTGTTTTCTCTCATGACCCTTGTCTCTTTCCTAATTTCAAATAGATTCAGTGACTCCAGATCCACAGCTCTCTAAAGTTGAGAATTCCAGAGTGATGGCTTTCTAAGAGAAGAAATTTCTTCTTATTTTAATTTGAACTGGCTGATCCTTAAGTATGGAAAACATCGTCACAGCTTCCACATTGTCAATCCTCTTATATCTTTTAATAGGGTTATTTTTCATTCTTCTATATTCCAGTGAATATAGACTCACATTGCTCAGCCTTTCTTCATAGACATGTGGTGTGTTTTTCAATTCCTTTCAAAAGTCAATATCAAACACACTGTATTTCCAAGGGCAACCTATCTGTTAAAATTTAGAGAATTTGGTGAATTTGTCTGCTTGAAGGCTTGTGAATGACATTGATGTAAGCAGTTAGCACATGTAAAAAATGACATTGTCAAACAACAATAGCTGGTTTGCAATTTGATGCACGTGGTTGAAGTACAAGCCATATTTCCATCCTTCAGTCCTTGGGTGCCATTTTAAGTTTCCTTTAGAAATGTTAGTCCCAGTTTGAATGCGTAGAATGTCTTTATTTCTACCTATATGACTGAGTTTTGATACATGATCTATCTGTTTTTAGTCATTGCAATTCAACAAAGCCAGATGTTTTCCCGATGAAATGCCTTCATTTCTTCTTAGTTTGCCCATATTTTGATCATCTTTTTATCATTAATTAAGCTGCTTGACAATTTTGAAAATTTTCACAGTATCTTTCTCCAACGTCTATTTTCTTAGCTTCATTATGTTTTCCAATTCATCCTGAATTTCAGTTTTGCATTATCTTCCCTTCAAGGCACCTGCATGTTCAATTAAATAAGATCCAAGTTTGGCAGTTTACAAATGTATACTTTGCAATAAATATTCATTAAACAACATTGTTATTCATTGAGTCATTGAGTGTGGAAAAAGGCCTGTTGCTAGAGTGGCCATTCGAAATGTGGTCATAGGTTACTTAATACACACACACACACACACACACACACACACACACACACACACACACACACACACACACACACACACACACACACACACACACACACACACACACACACACACGCACAGAGTGTGTTTATAAAAAAGATAATATTTTATAGGATTTAAATGGTGATCTTTTGGAATGGCCAACATATTTGTGTCCCATTTCCTTGCATTTGTCCCATATCCCTCACTGGCACAGTTAGCATAGTGGCTAGCTTGGTGATATTACAGCATAGTGACCTGGGTCTGAATCAGACACAGTCTGTCAGGAGTTTGTACATTCTTCCTGCATCTGCCTGGGTTTTTGGCGAGTACTCTGTTTTTATCTCACCCTTCAAAACGTACGGGGTTTTAGGTTAATTTGGGTAGTGGATGGCATGAGGTGGATTCAGTTTCCACTCTGCTGTAAGTAAAATATAAAAATATTTAAATTGAAATTTAAACATGGCTAAGGTAATAGCGCAGCAGGGAGGGCTTCAAATTTTTGAATCATTTTACCTCTTTTCCAGGAAATGTGGGACCTTTACTGGCAGGTCAGTTTGCATCTGAACTGAGCGTACCTTTTCCCTGTTTCAGGTGCTTATTTTTTTAGTTTAATTTAGAAATACAGCACACAACAATATGCCCTTCCAGCCCACGAGGCCCCACCACCCAAATACACCAATGTCACTTAATCACCTACTCTTTGGAATGATGGAGGATATGGAGGACCCAGAGGAAACCTATAAAGTAATGGGGAGAACACACACCAACTCCTTACAGGAGCAGATTTGAACCTGGGTCACTGGCGTTGTAATAATGCTGCTCCAGGATGACACAATGGGATGGGATCCAGAGCAGATAGTGGAGCAGTTGTGAAAAAAAAAGTTCTTAAGCCTGCAGACCAAGACAGAAGTAGAAAGGTTGAGCATGGCGGAAATAATATTCTGAGCCATCTCTATTTCAAAGCAAAAGCCAGAGGGGACAGGTTGTTTTCTGGCAAAGGCATGCTTGGTAAGTGGAAGGCCTTCAAAGGTGAAGTATTGAGAGTACCGAGTTTGAATGTTCCTGTCAGAATTAAAGGCAAGGGAACAAGTTTTGGTAAACTTGGTTTTTGAGAGTTATTGAGGCCCTGCTTAAGAAAAAGAAGGAGGTGCATAGCAGGAACAAATTAAATACTTGAGGAGGATAAGATAGGCAAGCAAATAATTAAGAAAGAAATCAGAAGGGCTAAAAGAAGTCAAGAGGTTGCTGTGGCAGGAAAGAAAATACCATTGCCACGCTGACTTTTTGCCATGGCCTCATGTACTGCCAAATTGAGTCCACTTGCAAATTGTATGAACAGGCCCTATATTCCGTCTCGAGAATCTCCAATCAAATGATATCAATATAAATTTCCCAATTTCCATTAACCTTTTCCCTGTTTTCTTTCTTTCCCTTCCCCTTTGTTGCTCTTCCTCCAGTTCCCCACTCCCTTCCTATCAGAGAGCTATCCTTCTGCCTTCTCCCCATCACATCTCAGCTATTTTCACTTTTACACTCCCACCTGCATCCACCTCCTACCCATTAACCTGTGTTCATCTTCCTTCCCTTTCTTCTCTCCTCTTCTCTCCTCCTTCCTCCTCCTCTTCCCACCTTTTTATTCAGGCATATTTCCATATTCTCAATGAGCAGCTCAGTCCCCAAAATGTTGGCTGCCCTTTTAATTCCTATGGATGCTGCCGAGTTTCTCCATCACTTTTGTGTCCTGCAATCATTCAAAATATGTAATGCTATAAAAATTGAATTATTCAATTGATAATTTTGCAATCGGAGAGCTATGCTGAAAGCAATGGTAAGGGAAGTAAGAATTAGTTACATACATCCATGTATTCAGATGTCCATGTGATAGTACAGATTCTATCACCAATGTGTATATGTACAGATGTACAGATGGTAGTGTAGGATGACTGTGATTGGCTGAGTGTGTAGCCACACCTACTGGCAGGTCTTAAAGGATTGCTCCTAGCCAGACCAGGTCATTCTGGACTGGTCGTCCTACTTGTGATAAGCTCCAGTCTTTTAGTTAATAAAAGCCTTGGTTTGGATCAACAAGTCTTTGGTTCTTTCGACATGCTCTACAGTCCATTAGTATAATCCATTAGTCGCCCAGGAAAACCAAAGAGACTGTGGACTGCAGAAGGAAGTCAGGGGAACATGAGCCAGTGCTCATCGAGGGCTCAGATGTAAGGAGGGTCAAGAGCTTCAAATTCCTTGGTGTCAACATCTCTGAGGACCTGTCCTGGAGCCTCCTTGTTGATCCAATCACAAAGACGGCTCGCCAGCATCTATACTTGGTGAGGAGTCTGACAAGATTCGATATGTCATCCAAGACTCTCATAAACTTCTACAGGTGCATTGTAGACACCATTCAGGCTGGTTGCATCACTGCCTGGTATGGAGGTGCCAACTCTCAGGACAAGAATAAACTTCAGAGGATTGTTAACTTGGCCTGCGGTATCATAGGCACCAGACTTCACTCCATTGAGGTGGTTGCTTAAAAAAGCAGCCTCTATCCTCAAAGACCCCACCCAGGCCATGCCCTCTTCATTCTGCTACCATTGGCAAAAAGGTGCAGGAGCCTAAAGACGAGGACTCAGCGGCACAAGGACAGCTTCTTCCCCACTGCCATCAGATTCCAGAATGATTAACGAACCAAAGACACTGCCTTACTTTTCGGGCACTATTATTTTATATTTTTTTAAAGTAATGTCATAAGTTGGTTATAATTTGAATGTTTGCTCTATGACCGAATTTCATGACTTGTTGAGATCCTGATTTCGAGGTTGAAATTCAAGATCCCTATTCAAACGTAATGCCTCTGGAAGATCTGACTTTTTTTTTCCACTCGAGTTCCTAACATAACATAACATAAAAATTACAGCATGGAAACAGGCCATTAGGCCCTTCTAGTCCACACCGAACCAAACACCCCTCTCTAGTCCCACCTCCCTGCACAATGCCCATAACCCTCCATCTTCTTCTCATCCATATAACTGTCCAACCTTTTCTTAAATAATACAATTGACTCCGCCGCCACTATTTCTCCCAGAAGCTCATTCCACACGGCTACCACTCTCTGAGTAAAGAAGTTCCCCCTCATGTTACCTCTAAACCTCTGCCCCTTAATTCTTAACTCATGTCCTCTTGTTTTAATCTTTCCTCCTCTTAACGGAAATAGTCTATCCACATCCACTCTGTCTATCCCTTTCATAATCTTAAATACTTCTATCAAATCCCCTCTCAACCTTCTATGCTCCAAAGAATAAAGACCTAATCTGTCCAATCTCTCCCTATACTCTAGATACTTAAACCCAGGTAATATTCTGGTAAACCTTCTCTGCACTCTCTCCACTCTGTTTATATCCTACCTATAATTAGGCGACCAGAACTGCACACAGAACTCCAAATTAGGCCACACCAACGTCTTATACAATCTCAACATCACCTCCCAACTCCTATATTCCATGCAATGATTGATAAAGGCCAGCATACTAAAAGCCTTCTTCACCACCCTATTCACGTGAGTTTCTACCTTCAGGGAACGATGTACCGTTACTCTTAAATCTTTCTGCTCTTCTGTATTCATCAATGCTCTCCCATTTACCACGTATGTCCTGTTCTGATTCTTCTTACCAAAATGAAGCACCTCACACTTATCAGCATTAAATTCCATCTGCCATTTTTCAGCCCACTTTTCTAAGCAGCCCAAATCCCTCTGCAATCCTTGAAAACCTTCTTCATTATCCACTATTCCACCTATCTTAGTATCGTCTGCATATTTACTAATCCAATTCACCACCCCATCATCTAGATCATTAATGTATATAATGAACAACAATGGGCCAAATACAGATCCTTGAGGCACACCACTGGTCACCGGCCTCCAACCTGACAGACAATTATCCACTACCACTCTCTGGCCTCTCCCTTTCAGCCAATGTTCAATCCATTTGACTATCTCAAAATTTATACCTAAAGACTGCACCTTCCTAACTAACCTTCCATATGGTACCTTATCGAAGGCCTTACTGAAGTCCATATAGACAACATCCACTGCACTACCCTCATCCACATTCCTAGTCACCTCTTCAAAAAATTCAATCAGATTGGTCAAACATGACCTTCCTCCCACAAATCCATGTTGAGTGCTCCTGATCAGACCCTGTCTATCCAGATGTTTATAAGTACTATCTCTAAGAATTTTCTCCATTAATTTACCTACCACAGACGTCAAACTTACAGGCCGATAGTTGCCAGGCTTCCTCCTTGAACCCTTTTTAAATAACGGAACCACATGCGCAATGCGCCAATCCTCCGGCACTATCCCCATATCCTCTTCTGATACCATTGCTATGTGACAGCAGATCAATGATAGATGTTGAATAGTCACTGTCTTTTTTATTATCAAGACTTCTCTTTTGTTTAAGACCATTAAAAAAAAAAGATCCTATAAAAGATCCTTTGGAGCTGACTTATGTACAATTTCATGTTGTGATCTTCAATGTGCGAACCTGCCATATCTTCGAATTTTTTTTAAAAAAAGAACATGATTATGAGGCAGTAAAATTGGAAATTGACTCCTTTTGCTGAAGTTCTTAAAAATGAGTTGGAACTAAATCTATTCCATCCTTAAATTTAATAATAATGCACAAAATAGTGATAAATTAAAAATTAAAAGCAATTGTACCATGAGTCATTTGGCAAAGTATGAAGAAAGAATGGAAATTAAAATGAAAATATTGAGTCAAAAGCTGAGGGCTTTGGTCCTCCAGCCTTAAGAATAAACACAAGTGTGTGGCCACAGAGATTTTCAGATCCAAGTGGGGAACAAAATTAAAGAAAATATTAGAGCATGGGACAGTGGAAGTGGGGAATATAGACACCTGAAAGATTCCAGAGAAAACTCAAAGGCGGTGGTTCACAAACATTTTCTTTTCATTCACATACCACTTTGATTAATTAATCCCTTACGGACCACAAATCACCTATGGCTTTTGGTGCTCTGTTAATAAGAGATTACTTAAGGTGGTATGTAAGTGGAACAGTAAGGTTAAGAAGCACTACTCTAAGGTATTATATGCAACATTTTCAAATCCACATATTCATTTTGCAAACAGGGAGAACTTCAGAAAGGTTGGCTTGGTGTGGAGCTACAAAGACCAGAAAATATGTAAAATATCTAGAAGAGCAGGACAAATTCTGGCAATCGCATGGTGACTAACTCAGCCCATAACTCACCAAAGCCTGTCCACCATCTAAGGAGCTCAAGTCGGGAGAGTGTAGGAATAATCTCGACTTGCCTGGATGAGTGTAGTTTCAGCAATACTCAAGAATATTGACATCATGCAGAACATAACACCTCACCAACAATGGTACATTCAATCCATCACTCAGCAGCAGTCTGTATCATCTGCAGGTTACACTGCAGCATCTAATTAAGACTCCTTAGACAGCACCTTCCAAACCCACAATGTCTATCAACTTGATGGACAAGGGCAGCAAAAGCAATGGGAGCACCACCGCCAGTACTTGGAAATATATTGCCGTTCATTCACTGTTACTGTGTCAAAAGTCTGGAACTCCTTCCCTCAATGCATTCTGAGTTCACCCAGACCTCAAGGACTGCAGTGGTTCAACCAAGCAATTCACTACCACCTTCTCACAGCCAATTAGAAATGAGCAATTCTTCTTTTCTTTGGCTTGGCTTCGCGGACGAAGATTTATGGAGGGGGTAAAAGTCCACGTCTGCTGCAGGCTCGTTTGTGGCTGACAAGTCCGATGCGGGACAGGCAGACACGGTTGCAGCGGCTGCAGGGGAAAATTGGTTGGTTGGGGTTGGGTGTTGGGTTTTTCCTCCTTTGCCTTTTGTCAGTGAGGTGGGCTCTGCGGTCTTCTTCAAATGAGGTTGCTGCCCGCCAAACTGTGAGGCGCCAAGATGCACGGTTTGAGGCGATATCAGCTCATTGGCGTTGGTCAATGTGGCAGGCACCAAGAGATTTCTTTAGGCAGTCCTTGTACCTTTTCTTTGGTGCACCTCTGTCACGGTGGCCAGTGGAGAGCTCACCATATAACACGATCTTGGGAAGGCGATGGTCATCCATTCTGGAGACGTGACCCACCCAGCGCAGCTGGATCTTCAGCAGCGTGGACTCGATGAGCAATTAAATCCTGGTTAAACCTGCAAAGCCCACAGCTGCTGAATGAAGAAAAATAAAATAAATGTGGAGAAGCTGCTTATGCCAGTTCTGTCTGAGTCTGGAATGCTGCAATGTTCTTCCATACAAAATATATCCTCAAAGGAGTCAAGAATATTAGAACATAAGAAATAGAAACAGAAGGATGTTATTTGTTCCTTCAGGCATGCTCCACCATTCATCATAATTGCCTGATTTTGCACTGTATCAAATCACCCGATCTCTTTCTTTGCATTTTCTTCCACCATCCCCACATCTCTTAATATCCAGAGATCTATCAACCAGTTTTGAACATTCTCAATTACCGCATATTCACGTCACCCAAGTAGAGAATTATGAATATTCACCACACTATGATTGAATAAATTCCTCATCCTTTAGTCTGAGATCTTTGGTTCCAGACACCTCATCTAGAAAAGCATCTTTCCTGCTCCAGTATAAAAATGATTTGAGCCTAAGTGAAATATTTTCAAATTCTTCTAATGTCCTGAGAATATAGGCCTAGTTCACACATTCTCTCTGCATGCAGCAACCCAGTCATCCTGGAAACAACCTAATGAATCCTCAATACACTTGCTCTATGACAAGTATATCCTTTTCTTTCAGTAAGGAATCCAAACTGTACATAATACTGCCAAATAGATTTTGTCTAGCCCTTACATTATAATAATAATAATACACCTTTACTCCTCAATCAAACCATCTTATAAGGAAGGTTATCATTCATTTATCTTTGCTTCAGTGTTCACCTGGGAGAGAGCAAATGTAAGGCTTGTGTAGAACTGGCTAATGTGCTGAGGCTTGTTAAAGTTAAGAAAGAGGAAGAGCTGGATTTTCTTAAAAATATTTGTATAGACAAGTGCCTGGGAGTGAATGGATTATACCATGGGATTCTCCAGAATATGAGGGAAGGGACTGGTAATGATTTTTGTGTGCTCTCTGGCCACAAGAGGAGTACCAGAAGATTGCAGAATGACAAATGCATTCCCCATGTTTAAGAAAGGTGAAGAGGAATTTGAAATCAGCTCGCCTACAGAAAGCATAGGGTGATAGTAGATGGAGCTTATCCTGCCTGTAAGTCAGTGATAGTCACATTTTGCAGGCATCATTTCTGAGGCCCCTGCTCTTTGTGACTTTTTGGAAATGACTTAAATGAAGTGGAAATGTGGTCAGTAAGTTTGATGACACAAATGTTGGAGATGTTGAAGATTGTTGTAGGTTACAACAGAATAGAGAAAGAATTCAGATTTGGGTATAAAAGTGCAGATGGAGTTCAATTTGGATGTGTGAAATTATGTACTTTGGAAAATTGAACTTGAAAGCAGAGTATGTGGTTAATGGCAGCATTCTTCACAGTGTGAAGGAACAAAGGGATCTTGGGATCCAGATCCATGAATTTCTTAAGGGTGCTGTACACTCATATCATGGTTAAGAAGGATTATGGTGTGTTGGTCTTCATTAGTCAGGGAATGGGGTTAAAGAGCCATGAGGTAATGTTGCAGCTCTATAATACTCTGGTTAGATCACATGAAACATGTTCTGTTCTAGTTGCCCCATTGCAGAAAAGATGCAGACATTTTGGAAAGGTTGCAGAGTGGCTTTACTAGGATATTGCCTGGATCGGAGAACATCTTATGGAACAAGGTTGAAAGAACTAGGGCTTTTTTCTATGGAGGATAGAGGGAGGCGTGACTTAATCGAGGTATATAAAATTATGAGATTCATGGATAATCTGGACAGCCAGAAACGTTTTTCTAGGGTAACAATGGCAAATACCTGTTTAAGGTGAGTGGAAGAAAGTTTAGGGCAAACATTAGAAGTAAATGTTTTACTCAGAGGTGCTGGAATACAGAGGCCAAAAATGGTGGTGAAGGCTGGTACAATAGGAACACATGAAATATTTATGCACATAGATGTAAGAAATATGTAGGGTTATGGGTGTGAGGTAGGGAAGGGTTGGATTATTGAGGAGTAGGTTAATTCTGTTCAGCACAACATCATGTGCCGAATGATGTTAGGTTCTATGTTTTATAATGTGTTGCTTTGAAGCTTCTTCCCCGCTGCCATCAGATTCCTGAATGATCAATGAAGCAAAGGCACTGCCTTACTTTTCATGCGCTTCTTAAAATATATATATTATTGTTGTAAGATAGTTCATAATACGAATGTTTGCACGATGACATCATGACAATAAATTCTGATTTTGATTTAAGCTAATTTGACAGGTGACTGGCATCATGTGAATGTATTGAATAACACACTGCACAGAGAACGGTGTAAGACAAACTGCATTAAAGCAAACAACAAGCATAAAATAAGATCTATATGTTTGGTGAATGAAGATGAATCAGTGTTCCTGGTGCCTAAAGCACCTCCTATTGAGCAAGTCATCTTCTTCCAAACCACCCGTCCCTGGCCCATTTGGGAAGAGGACTGGCTGAATATGCTTTCATGTTCAGAAGCATGCAATATCTGGTTGGTTGTTTTTATTGTTACTGTTCTTGTTTGTTTTGGTGCAACTTATGTACCAGCAAGTCAAAATTTTGACAAAGACGTTCATATTGAAATTGGAGGCATGAGAGATTGACGGCTCTGGAATTTGGAGCATAAAGCAATCTGCTGAAGGAACACAGTGGGCTGAGCTCGTGGACATAACCCCGCCCTCTGCTGGACATCATGATGCCCACATCATGATGTCATCCTTCCAAATATATAACCCTGTGCTTCAGTAGCCATGTTAGACTAATAGAAGTAAAGGATGAGAAAGCATCATGTCTCCAAGTCCGAATTGTGTGAGGGCATACACAACAGAACACATAATTGGCAGGAAAAAATGGACTAAATCTTTTTGAAAAAAAATAATCCTTCCCTCTCACTGATATTGCTCATCCTCCTGAGTTCTTCCAGCAGATTGTCTATTTATTTCACATCCTAGAATGGTTAGTTTAATAAAACCTGCAGGACAATAACAAAACAATGAAAAATGTTCTCAAGATTAAAGGTGGCTCTGCAGAATGGCTCGATAGAATACAGGACCAAATTATCTTCAAAGATTCATATTGGTAATTTTTGTTACATATTAACAGAGCCAGCTCTTCAGCGCTTGACGTCCTGCTTTGCGGAAACTGCCAAAATGTTTGGCCTGGAAGTCAGCCTGAAGAAAACTGAGGTCCTCCATCAGCCAGCTCCCCACCATGACTACCAGCCCCCCCACATCTCCATCGGGCACACAAAACTCAAAACGGTCAACCAGTTTACCTATCTTGGCTGCACCATTTCATCAGATGCAAGGATCGACAATGAGATAGACAACAGACTCGCCAAGGCAAATTGCGCCTTTGGAAGACTACACAAAAGAGTCTGGAAAAACAACCAACTGAAAAACCTCACAAAGATAAGCGTATACAGAGCCGTTGTCATACCCACACTCCTGTTCGGCTCCGAATCATGGGTCCTCTACCGGCACCACCTACGGCTCCTAGAACGCTTCCACCAGCGTTGTCTCCGCTCCATCCTCAACATCCATTGGAGCGCTTACATCCCTAACGTCGAAGTACTCGAGATGGCAGAGGTCGACAGCATCGAGTCCACGCTGCTGAAGATCC
Source organism: Narcine bancroftii (assembly GCF_036971445.1). Lineage (NCBI taxonomy): Eukaryota > Metazoa > Chordata > Chondrichthyes > Torpediniformes > Narcinidae > Narcine > Narcine bancroftii. The sequence continues at coordinate 216,654,832 of NC_091474.1, read as the reverse complement.
AGCTGCGCTGGATGGGTCACGTCTCCAGAATGGAGGACCATCGCCTTCCCAAGATCGTGTTATATGGCGAGCTCTCCACTGGCCACCGTGACAGAGGTGCACCAAAGAAAAGGTACAAGGACTGCCTAAAGAAATCTCTTGGTGCCTGCCACATTGCCCACCGCCAGTGGGCTGATAACGCCTCAAACCGTGCATCTTGGCGCCTCACAGTTTGGCGGGCAGCAACCTCATTTGAAGAAGACCGCAGAGCCCACCTCACTGACAAAAGGCAAAGGAGGAAAAACCCAACACCCAACCCCAACCAACCAATTTTCCCCTGCAACCGCTGCAATCGTGTCTGCCTGTCCCGCATCGGACTTGTCAGCCACAAACGAGCCTGCAGCTGACGTGGACTTTTTACCCCCTCCATAAATCTTCGTCCGCGAAGCCAAGCCAAAGAAGAAGAAAGAATGACCTCAGACTTCAGATTTATTATCAGAGAACATACATGACATCACATACAACCCTGAGATTCCTTTCTTCCTGTGGGTGAAGCAGAACTACCACTAATTGGTAGTGCACAAAATAAACTGTACACAATCTAAGCATGTAAATAAATAAAAGAACTTTAAAACGAAAACACATGTAAACAAACCGAATGTGCAATACCGAGGTAACAAACCAACATCAATAAAATGCACAAGTCAGAGTCCTTAAAAGAATCTCCGATTCAGTTTGTCGTTGAGGAGTCTGATGGTGGAGGGGTAGCAGCTGTTCCTGAACCTGGTGATGTGAGTCTTGTGGCACCTCTACCTCATTCCTGATTACTTAAAGTCGAAGTCTGTGTTCGATCCAAAATTTAGAAATATATTCTTTAATGAGTTGGAGAATATGAGGTTTCAAAAGATAAAATAGTGAAATGGGGAGGATGAATTGAACTGCAACTATTTGTGAAAGATATTTATGATCCCTTAATTAGGTTAAGGGGTTAGAAAATAGTCACAGAGATTATGCCATTCAACAGAAAATCAGAACAAGAGCAGAGAAACATATTCACCATGAATATTTTGATTGTCGAGAAGTTACAAGATACATTTGACATTTGTCAAAGCAAGATCTTGATCTTTACAGGTATGCTTCAATCTACACAATAACTGAGAAAACATCTCCGAGGATAAAGAATATTGTTTGGCAAGTTCAGTTAATTTTCTTCAAGTTAAATGGCTCTCCAGTTCTGGGAAATAAGTCTGTTATGTTTATATTGCCTTCTCGATCTTCCAAATAATTTCAAAAGCGTTGGTGTAGAGAAAAAAGACATTCAAAGTGCTTTAACGATCTCATCTAATTTCCAGGTTTTCCCTTTTAGAAATGTTTACTTTGACTAATCACTGCTGTCTTAAGTCATTGCTTAATGATAATAATTTAGCAATAGCCATTTAAGCCCTTAAATTTTTGATCAGCTTCACTCTTGCATGATCTATATTTATCTTTTTGTTTTACCTTGTTTGTTCCTTAAAAAAACATTTTTTTAACCATTGCATCTGGGGGATAAGTTCCAGGTTTCCATGATCATTTTATCAATGTGTACTGATTTTCATCAGTACACATTACTATTTTCCTGATTGGGATAATTCTAATTGAAAGGTTATGACCTCTTGTTTTGGATTTCCCCCTCAGAGGAATGATTTATTTTTCTATACTATACTATTTAAAACATGCATCCAGACTATCCCTCAACTATACAAAATCTAAGGGAATGTGATACAGGAAATATGCAATTTTTGTGGCCTCTTTTGGTAATGCTCGGCCATGGGTACTGCGCTTCTGGGTGTCACTGGTTTGTTGAGCAGTGTCGACTGTGGCTATTGAGGCCGATCATGGAGTGGCAGTCTCTGCCACAGTTGCTGCATGTGTGGGGCATTGTTGAATTGTCTGCTTTCCCACTGTGCTCTCCATTTAGCTCTCTCCTCCTCAAACTGACTCCACATCACTCTCTCGTGTTGATGAAGAGTACCTCACCATTTGCTGTGAACATTTTCTGTATCCTCCCAGTATTCTGTGTTGATTTTTTTAAGACTTTCATATCACGCTTGCAAAAGTCCATGAAGTGAAGCTGGGGTCTACCAACATAACTCTTGCCAAATGCTAGTTCTCCGGAGAGGATGTCCTTTAACATTCTACCATCCTTCATATGACGGATGTGGACCAGCCACCACAGTCTGTGTTGTCTTAAAAATGTGAACATTGTGGGAAATCCAGCATGGGTGAGGAGCTCAGAATGTTGCAATTTTTCTATCCAGATGATGCAAGAATGTGGCAAAGGCTGTACAGGTGAAAAGTATTGAGTTTCCTCTCCTGCTTGGACTAAATGGTCCAAATTTCACTACCATACAGGATTTAATATATGCATTGCACACAGCCGTCTTGGTCTTTGAACCTGTAGCAAGTTTCTGATCCTCCCAGACCCACCAGGAGAGTCGAGTAAGGATCGATGTGGCTCTGCTGTTACGCCTATTGATTTCAGCATTGAGAGAGAGTGTTGCTAATGGTCAACCCCAGTATGTGAACTAGTGGACAACTTCTAGATTATAATTGTTGATGGTAATGACTGGTGTCTCCACTACATTCTGGGCAAAGACATTTATTTTCTTTAGATTGATGGTAAGTCTGAAATCCTTGCATGCCTTAGAGACGTGGTCCATGAGAGTCTGCAGTTACTACTTGGTGCGCAAGGTTACAGCAACATCATCGGCAAAGAGCATTTCACTTCATAAGACCTTTCTCACCTTTATACTTGCTCTTAGGAGCGCAGGGTTAAACAACCGCCCATCAGACCTGGTATGCATGTAGATGCCATCTCTCAATGTCCCAAATACATGCATAAATGTGTTACTAGCCCCAAGGACTCAAAAACCAGTAGCAACACAAATTCACAAGACAATGGTTACTTAAACAAAATTGTTAACACAGAATAATACGAACAATATTTAATTTATCACTATTAAGTTACTTAACCCCCTTCTAATTCTAAGCGCACAAACATGTGTGTGTGTGTGTGTGTGTGTGTGTGTGTGTGTGTGTGTGTGTGTGTGTGTGTGTGTGTGTGTGTGTGTGTGTGTGTGTGTGTAGTGTGTGTGTTCAAGATGGTTCTTTTTTCACTGTCCAGTCATTTACTCTTCACTTCTCCAAGTTCACTGGTATAAGGCAGCTTTCAGTACTGTGCACAGAATTAAACAAGCTCTGGTGCCTTAACTTAATTTGTTACCAGTCAAAAAGGTCTGTGGTGGGTGCAGAGAGATGTTCTTTGTTCTTTGTACACACAAGCTGTTTTCATTCTATCAACAACACAATATATTCCGAAGAAACATGCCTTCTTCCAGGTACCGTGGAGAATTCTTCTTTTCATCCCTTTCAGGAGAAAGATAATAACCAACCTGAAGTGCCAGTTGATGACGTAGACATAGACGATGCGGTCAAACAATAATCATGGCTTTTATTAGCAGAAACTCATGGTACAATAATTAAAGACAATAGATGCACATACAGTTATATCCAAGGGGAGTGTCCTTAACAGTAGAGATAATGCACAGCCAATGTTAGTACAGCAAGGCTCATCAGAGGGGGGAGACAGGTAGCTTAGCAGACATTCACCATAGTCTCCCCCCAGCAGAAGAAGGGTTCAAATCAAAAGGACACCTGGTAGGAAAGACTGAAGCAAGCGATACATGGATACCATGTTTGGCCTTGAGATACTCTAACAGCCAAAATATGCCAGTATCTAGCAAGCAATCAAAATATAATGAGATGTTTTATGAATATGTCAGCCTATCAGGTTGTTTACCAATGCTGGTGCTTCTTCTCAAAACAGGTGGCTCCTTTGCAAATTTGGGAACTAGTACAGGTCCTGGGTCTGTAGTGTGGGAAAGACTGGCTTCGGGACCCGCTCCAGAATCGCCAGCATGAGGCAGTGGAGCCTCAGCATGGCCATCTGAAAGCTGACTAAGGGTCACAGGCTGGGGGGGTGAGTCCAACCTCTCAGGCTTCCTCTGAGTAGGGGTGCAAGGAAGAGGCAAACCAGGTGAGGGTACAGTGTCAGTACTCCCGTCTGGGAATTTAACATGAGCGTAGTTGAGGTTAGTATGCAGTAGCTGAACTGGTTGGACTAGGGGGTCTGTTTTACGTGCTGGAGAGTGGCTCTTCAGCAGCATGGTTCCAGGCTCAGATAAATAGGCTGGCCAGTCCATCACAGTTCCTGATTTCCTAGTAAAGGCAAACATACGTTCATGAGGTGTTTGATTTGTTGCAGTACCCAATAAAGACCGAATAGAATGTAGTGCCTCAGGCAGCACCTCCTGCCACCGGGTAACAGGGTAACCATGTGTTTTTAAGGCAAGATTAACAATCTTCCAGACTGTAGCATTAGCCCTTTCAACCAGCCCATTGCCCTGCGGGATGTAGCTTGCGGTACGGCTGGTGGCAATCCCCTTTCATAGCAGGACTCGCCACAGTTCAGTGCTCATGAATGCTGAGTCTCTATCGGTATGAATATAATTGGTAAAACCAAAAATGCTGAAAACTCTGTCAAGTGGCTTAATGAAAGATGCTGGTGAGACGTCAGGGTAGGGTATCACAAAGGGAAACCTGGAATATTCATCAATTACAGTAAGGAAATATTACACTTTTTTTGTTGGAAGGTAACGACCCTTTAAAATCTAGGCTAATCCTCTCAAAAAGTCAGGTTGCCTTGAGGAGAGTGGCCTCCGGAGCTTTGAAGTACTGTGGTTTGCATTCTGCGCAAACAGGATAGCTTTTAGTCAGTTTCCTGACTTCTTCCAGAAAGTAAGGAAGGTTGTTAGCCCTTATGTAGTGGAAGAATCTCGTGACTCCTGGGTGGCACAGTCTGCTATGGATCTCTTTTAGCCCCTCCAGCTGAACACCAGCAGCAGATCGTGACAATGCATCAGAGGAATCATTTAACCTGCCCAGTCTGTACTGGATCTCATAATTATAAGTTGAGAGTTCTATTCGCCAGCGTGCCATCTTATCGCTTTTGATTTTACTTTCGTGTTTAGTACTGAACATGTAGGCTACAGATTTCTGATCAGTGACAAGAATAAATTTTCTGCCGGCTAGAAAGTGTCTCCATTAATGAACAGCTTCAATAATAGCCTGGGCTTCTTTTCAATGGCAGGATGTTTAAGTTCAGGTTCGCGTAACGTTCGGGAGAAGAATGGCACAGGTCTACCCTTTTGATTAAGGGTTCCTGCCAAGACACAATCTGAGGCATCAGTTTCCACTTGGAATGGGACATCCTCGTCAATGGATGAGAGCGCAGCTTTGGCAATATCAGCTTTAATTCTCTCGAAAGCCTTCAAGGCCATTGGAGAAAGAGGAAAAGATTTAGTGTCAAACAGAGGGTGTGCCTTCATGGCGTAGTCCTGAACCCATTTGCAGTAGTAGGAAAAGAATCCCATACACCTTTAAGGGGTTTTGCTGAGTTTGGGGGTGGTAACTTCTTAAGTTAAGAGGGGGGCCATTCTTTCTGGGTCGGGGTGGATTTCGCCCTTGGAGACAATGTAGCCCAGAATGGGTAGCTCTGTCGCGTTGAACACACATTTGCCCTCGTTAAATGTAAGGTTGAGTTCTTTAGCTGTTGCTAAAGATTTCTTTAAGTTGTTGTCGTGCTCAGCCTGTGTTTTCCCACAGAGAGTGACATTATCCAGGTCGGGAAATATATCCTGTAACTCATACGTCCTAACAATCTTATTCATTTCCTTCTGAAACAATGACACACAATTAGTGACTCCAAAAGGTACCCTTTTAAACTGGTATAACCCCTCATCAGCCTCAAAAGTCATACAGGCCTGTTTCCTTTTCTTAAGGGGGATTTGGTGATGAGCTGCTTTGAGGTCGATAGTGGAATACACTTTGTATTGAGCTATCTGATTAATCATTTAATTGATGCGTGTCAGGGGGTAGGCATCGAGGTTAGTGTAATGGTTGATTGTCTGGCTGTAGTCAATAGCCAGTCATCTCTTAGTGTGATTTTTCACGACTACCACTTGGGCCCACCACGGACTCTTACTAGGTTCAATTACTCCCTCTTTAAGCAGTCTCTGGGTCTCCGCTTTGATAAACTCATGATCCTTTTTGCTGTAGGAATGGCTTTTAGTGGCAATCGGCTGACACTCAGGGGATAAATCACTGAAAAGGGAAGGAGCTTTGATCTTTAATGCGAACAGACCACAGTAACTAGCGCAGGGGATGGTAAGTGTGGGTAGTGGCCCACCGAAATTTAACACTATACTGTTCGTCTGAGATTGAATATCTAACCCCAGTACTCCAGGGGCGCAGAGCTCCGGCATAATAAAGAGCCACACATCAGCCAGGCAATGTCCCTGCAAATTTAAAGTAACTTTACACTTGTCCCGTACAGTTTTTGTAAGTTCACTACAAGCCATCGATCTCTTTCGGTTCACTGGATATCTCTGCAAATTTAAGGCTCTGGCAACTCTCTCATGGATGTAGCTGTCAGCACCACCCGAGTCTATTAGACAATCAAGAGTCTCACAATTCACCTCTCCCTTCATAGTCGACCGTTCCAGTCCGTAACATCCCCCAGGCTTTGGAGTCAGTTGAGCTATCACAGGGGATCTCACCTCACCGTCACTTGAAGTTGATTCAGCTAGTTCATCTCAAGATTCCCCCTTTTCACAGTTATCTTCCATTCCTGCAGCTCTAGGATGCATTTTCTTGGTGCTTCTCTTCTTCTTCTTATCAGTGGGCGTACTTTTCGCCTTACACGCTTTAGCAAAGTGGCCGAGTTTCCCTCAATAGTTGCAGGTAGCAAAGGAGCCAGGCACATCTGTCTGGGGTGCCAGCTCTGTTTCAGGAGTTCGCCTTTTTACTTCCTTCGAGGTGCCAGCACTCCTGGATGTTTCCTTTTCAGTTTCTAGCATTTCACTGGACTGCATGGCACTTCTCAGTGCTTTGGCTAGAGTGACTGCCCGGTCGTAGGTTAAGGGCTCCGTCTCCAGCAGCCTCTGTCAGATGTAACTGGAGTCAATCCCATTGACAAAAGCATCCAGCTTCAAGGCATTGCGGTGTTGTTGCACATTGGTTGCCCTGACATCACATTCATTTGCCAGTGAGTCGAGAGCCATTGCATAGGCCGCATCACTTTCCCCGGGTTTCTGGTGTCGAACCAGCAACTGGTGTCGAGCAAGCACCACATTCCATGGCGCTGGATAGTAAGCAGTCAGACGTTCCCGGGCTATAGCCAGAGTGGTAGCTCCTTGCGTTACAGCGAAAGGGACCTCACCCAGCAGAGAGTTCAGGTGGCCCCACTTTATTGCCTCATCGACCACGTTGTTTCAAGCCATGTAGTAATCGAAACAAGCAATCCAGTGGTTGAAAATTTCTCTGGCCCTCGTGGCACACTGGTCAATTATCAGTCGCTCTGGCTTGAGTGCATCCATTTCTGCTAATAAAATTGAAGTGCCAGTTGATGAAGTAGACAAAGGCGATGTGGTCAAACAATAATCATGGCTTTTATTAGCAGAAAGTCATGTTACAATAATGAAAGACAATAGATGCATATACAGTTATATCCAAGGGGAGTGTCCTTAGCAGTAGAGATAATGCACAGCCAATGTTAGTACAGCAAGGCTCGCCAGAGGTGGGGGGGGGGGGGAGGGGGAGACAGGCAGCTTGGCAGACATTCACCACACAGCCACTGCAGAGATTTCGAATAGGCTGAACTTGGAACTCAAAACCTGCTTTGAAGTGGGGTCTCTAGCAGGCTTTTCACTTTGCAGCAGCATTTATCTCCCTCTCTCTCCCTCTCTCGTTCTCTCCTTTTTGTTTCATTCTGTTCCTGTCTCTGTTCTGCTTGTCTCTATTTCTGTAATGTGACATTTGCTTGTGAAAAGAGACCTAAACTATCTAATTTTGTTCCTCCTTTTTAAACCTATAATTTATTAACTTATTCCATTACAAATAGCAGAGAGTAGAGAGAAGAAAATGCCAAATAATGTTGGAACCAACATGCATCCTTGTTTGACTCCACAATGAATAGCGAAGGGTTCTGATGACCTGCCATCCTACTGAACAATAGGCATTGTGTCATCATGGCTGTCCCCCAAAAGTCCAATCTTGAGAATAATCTGAAGGAGCCCATTCCTGCTGACAAGTTCTAATGCCTTAGTCAAGTTTATGGATGTGACATCGAGGGATTTCTGTTGTTCCCTGTACTTCTCCTGAAGTCGATGGAGTGAGGAAAATCATGTTGACCATCGACCTCCCTGTGCGAAGGGTAGACCCATTCTGGCTGAGTTTGGAGATACGCAATAGTTACACAAGCAAAAACTTTGCCCACAATACTCAGGAGGGAGATACCCTCGGTCTTTGTGGCAGCCGCTCCTATTGTAATGATAGAGTGCAAGTGATGATCATGACAATAGAGGGAGTCAGAGACAAGTTGTTGCAGCTAGGGGCAGATTCAAATGGATGCCTCCATGAGGTTGTGAGTTCTAAAGCTAATAAATTATAAGAGAGCCCAAGTTTCTTTATTACATTAAAAGAAGCATTACACCTATCACCCTTGTTCTTGTACAAAGTGATGATTTTGGAGTCACGAGAATCCTATGGTGCGGCTCCTTCCTTCCAACACTGATGGAGGACCTCATGTAAAGGTTGAAGGAGTGAGTTCTTGCAGTTTTTGATCAGGTCTGGAGGGATCCCATTCATTGCCAGGAGATTTTCCTGGGGCCAGACAGTCCATTGCCTCGCAAATGCAAAACACCCTCATAACTTAAACTATTGCAACCTTGTCTTTGAAACATTCCGATGCCACCTTGATTCCTGGGCTTTCTGGTGAAGTTTCAGTGAAGCCCTGCCTGGACTACATGAAGAAGTAATTCATATTTTCAGGGCATTTCAAACCTCTTAAAATTGCAGCTGTTAAAACATGTGGAGGGATAGATACATAATGAATGCCTGCAGAGTGACTGGGAAACTGACCCCATCCAAACCTGCATGCTTTGTGTCGGTGGTGGGGAGGGGGGGGTCCTGAAGTTATTTTGTCAATCATGGGGCACTTTTCTGGGAAAACAGAGGATGTAGTATCATGCTGGAGTCATCTCTGGGATGATCAGAGGGATTTACATGCTCTCACTGGAAATGCAGCTATTGATTGCATGAAGACTGCCAGACCCTCTGCATACTGAGGTAACAAATTACTTCTTTATGCAGGGAAATATTTATGATTGTAGTTTCTGCAAGAACTCTACCGAGTGTGGGCTGGCCGTCTGCATCACAGTGGGGTAGGGTTGCTGAAGAGCACTGGATTGGAGGCCAATCCACAGGACCATAAGAGCAGCGGAGAGGATCACTGGGGTCTCCCTCCCCGCCCGCCCCGATCAAACAATCTATCAGGATTGTTGTTTGAAGAGTGCATGCAAAATTGTTGAGGACCCCTATCACTCCACATGCAGCATTTTTCAGCTGCTCCTGTCAGGAAAGAGATATAGGAGTAACAGAGCCAGAACCACCAAGCTGAAAAATAACTTCTTATCATGGGCAGAGAAACTGCTGAATGATTGAATGAACTGCTCATACAAACCCTACAAGACTACCATTATTAAACAATGTGTGTGTGTGTGTGTGTGTGTGTGTGTGTGTGTGTGTGTGTGTGTGTGTGTGTGTGTGTGTGTGTGTGTGTGTGTGTGTGTGTGTGTGTGTGTGTGTGTGTGTGTGTGTGTGTGTACTGCATATGTATTGTTTCTCAGTAGGTATGTTTTATCTAGTTGTGTGTTTGCATGTTTTTCAACCCAGGACCAGAGAACACTGTTTTGTCAGGTTGTACTTGCATAATCAGATGATAATAAACTTTATGTGTTTTAACTATACTTGAACTTGAACTTGAACTTTCAATGTTGGTTTGAGACTTGGCAGAACTGATCCTTGAGACAATTTCTCTCCCTACCTACTCTATGTAGGTTTCATTTTTCTTTGATGAAAATACAAGAAAAAACTTTATCCCAGTGTATTTAACACATGCACTTTCAATCACCCAATAATGTAAAATATTACTTATTTATGATTTAATTTGAGATGATCTCTCAATATCAAGGAAGCCGTTTCTGTGGGATTGAAGATGATTGATAAGGTCAATTTAGGAACTGCAGACATCCACATCTGGGACAGGAGGTGTCCGAAGGAACAGGTTGAAGGGTGGTGGTGAAGTGGTGCCCTTCTCTGTTCACTTTTGTGTTCTCCTGTGCTAAGGACTCAAGTTTTTCAGTGGCATCCTGAATGATCCTTCATTTTGAACATTCATGGGGCAGGGATTTCCAGAAGTCAATAACTATGTCTTCAACACTTCAACAGTTCTCTGGCAAAGCAAGACCAGCAAGGAGCAATAGAGAAAGCTCACTAATGAAGTCCTCCTTCCTAACAAAATGCATGCAGCATGGTCTTATCATAATGAAGACCTGTTTTGTCTGAGAGATGAGGGTCTGGCATGTTGTGATTGATAAGTCAGATATCAAGCACACTTAAATTATTAAATCTTGATATGTTAATCTTTTCAGCTCATGAAAGTCTCTGTTTTTAATATTTATGATACTTATAAAATAACTTTAATATTAAATAAATCCTGTCTCTGAAGTGTTCAATTTGCATCATTACATTTTTTTAAATCATGGCCAAATAAATCTTGGAATAGCACACCAAGCCAAGACATTAATGGTATTGGTCAAACAGTAAATTGTCCTAAGTGTGTTTGGCATAATGTTAGCTTAATGCCATTCTTGAAGACATTTCCTATATTAAGCCTATGGTAACTGGAGATAAACAACCTTATTGATTCAGTAATCCTGGGATCTTTCAACAAATGCAATGACCTTGCAACTGGTGAAAAGAGAAAAAAAATACTGCACATTAATTTATACTCAGCATAAAGTCTGAATCAAAATAGTTCAGTAACGTAAGTGCAGTTAAGATTCTCCAGACTCATTTCTCAGGAGCTAGGAATGGCATATGCGGAGTGATTAGAGTTCAGATGAACGAGAGGGGATCCAAATGAAACTCAAAATTCTACACACTAGACCAGTGGCTTTCAAACTGCATCCGCCCCCCCCCCCCCACTCACTTTCCACTTTAAGCAATCACTAATGCAATAGGTGCTCTTTGATGAGTAAGGGATTGCCTAAGGTGGTATGTGAGTGGGAAGGGAAAGTTAAGTACCACTGCTTATATTTTGCTTGATAAAAATTGTCATTAGCTCATTTCCTTTGGAGTTATGAAAACATACACATAATGAGTCAATTAGGTTCGATTAAAGCAGTGGTTTTCCAACCTTTTTCTTTCCACTCACATACCACCTTTAGCAATTCCTTACTAATCATAGAGCACTTATGGCATAGGGATTGCTTAAGGTGGAATGTGTGTTTAGGGTCCAGCTTGAAAACCACTGTACTAGACAAACTGTGAGCAGAAAGGAGTTTTCCTATGCCTTGTCAACTAGACTAAGAGATCAGAAGACGTAACGAGGGGAAGTATCTTCAGACAGGGTTGTGAACCACTGAAATTTGCTGCCATAGATGCATATATTTCCTGGTAAGTTTCCTGAATCTCAAGGCTTCAGGAGTTATGAACAAATGATGCCAATATGGTGTGGAGGTAATCATATTGAATCTTCATTTCCTTTATTTCTTATTTAATCGGTATTTAAGTTACCCAGAAGGAAAAAGTTCTGGGATATGGGGTCCACGTCCACACTTCAGAATATGGAAGTGTGGTATTTCCAATTTAAATGTTGTTTATTGCAAAGATAAAAAGTGAATCAAAAGTGTATGAGCAAAGTCTGAGAAGAGTCATATGAGCTGGTCTATGAATTCTGTGTTGATAGATCGTAGAATAAGCAAATTGTAATTTATATGCTTAAAGGTATACTTTCATACTTTTACAGGTTATATTTAAGGTCAGCCACTTCAGATGTAATTGTTTGATCAACAATCGTGGAAGCATCCAATCAAAATATAAAAGCACGGGCACAGAGAGCTAATCATCATTAAACTCCCCTCCCCTCTCAATTCAATGTCCAGGAAGCCAGTGTTTTTCAATCTCCTACTCCCTTCCAGAAAAACCATGAAACAGCCTATATACATCATCTGTGGAGCAGCCCATGAAATGTACATTGATGAAATTCAAAATCTCTTCACATGTTAATAGAGAATAGTCGGGGTAACTGATGAGGATTGACTCTTTAATATTAACAAGGAGATATTTAGAGTCCTGTTCGCAAGCATTTCAGAAGTGCATCCAAATTCATAAAATGTCGCAGAGTCCCTGGAAACTTGTGGAAGTGTCAAAACTTGAAACATGCTTGCAGCATTCACACATCCAGAAGGACAATGCTGCCTGCTCATTGATTTCTCATGCCTTGGGACCATTATGCTGTCATGGGATGTGCAGAAGATATATGTCATCTGTATCAAGATCATGCATAGACAAGTGATTCATTCCCAGAGGAGTCGAATGCCTAATCATTATATTGGCGGGAGGTCGGAGGATTTACTACTCCTAGGCAAGCAATACTATGAGCATAGAGACGGTTACATCAAACAAAAATCCAAGTAGAGAAACAATTCACATCCTAAAATGCAAACTTGATGACAAACACAAAGGAATAAAAAGCATCAAACTGCATACAAGGGGCATGGTGCAACTGGGAATATAAAACTCAAAGGAAATGATTACTTGAACTCAAATACAGCTATTCGATGGTGGAAAAATCATCACATGGTTCTTTTCAATTTAATGACAAACAGGCAATAAGATTTCCACCACAGTTCCTTTAATAGCCAATTAAAGTCATTAAATAAAATTAGAAGCATCAAGGAGAACCAAAACAAAAGATTCAAATGCAGTGAGCATTCAGGATAAAACGATTCAGTAACTAACAAAATACCTGGTCAAAGTCAAAGTGAGCGTCAAAGTCAAAGTTTAAATTTATTGTCAAAGTACATAAATGACAACACTTACCATCCTGAGATCTTTTTTTTCTGCAGGCAGGCTGAATTTCTAATTAGCAGTAAACTAAAAGAAAGAACTGTAAAAATATAACTAACTGTGCAGAAGGAGATGTATAAATATACAGTAATAAATAATGAAACAAAAATAAAAGTCCTGAAATGAGTCTCCGAAATAGTCTATTATTCAGGACCCTGATAGTTGAGAGGTAGCAACTATTCCTGAACCTGGTGGTATGAGTTCCGTGGCACACGAACCTCCTTCCTGATGACAGCTGTGAGAACAGAGCATGTTCTGCTTGGTGTGGATCCTTGATAATTGCTGCTTGAGATGCGCTGCAGTGCGAACAAACAAGCTCAAACTACGATGGCTGTACTACAGGCTGTAATTCGCTTAAAACAAGGTTCAGTATCCCTTCTGGTTCCATGTGGTCTATTCCTACCCAAGGCCGGCGTGAGCCTTTATATGGGGCCAGTGATCAGCAGGGAGTAGGTGGAACCAGCCTCCCAGGTTACCTCCCTGCAGGTACAGTGGGCTGCCCCCTGCAGTACGCAGGCAGGAATGCAGACAGGCGCAGGCAGTCACAGACAGTGCAGTGTTGTATCACTACACTGTTGCAATTGCCTCCGATGGCAATGTTCCATGTAGATATTCTGGATGGTGGGGAGAGTTTTGCGTTTGATGAACTGAGCTGAATTCACTACTTTTTTCAGGATTTTTCTCTCAGAGATTTTAGTGCCCCAATAACAGCACACTTTCCCCTAAGTATCTGTAGAAATTTGCCAAGGTTTCCAATGACATACCGAACCTCCACAAACTCCTAGGGATGGAAATGCACTGATGTGCTTTCTTCACGATGACATTAGTATGACAAGACCAGGAAAGATCCTCTAATTTTTATCTTCTGCCTGTGTCTGTGGTGGGTTTTCTCCAGGTGCTCCAGTTTCCTCCCACCCTTCAAAATGTACCAGGGTCATCGGTTTAATGTGGTATTTAGGTAGCACGGGCTCATGCAGGGCCTATTAACAGACTGTATGTCTAAATTTTTTTAAATTAATTAAAATTTGATTGCCCAAGAGCAACCGTCAAAACAATATTCTCCGTTCCGCAGTAGAAAACATGCAAACATACAAACCAATCAATAACACATACACAAGCAATACAAATATGCAAATATAAAAATAGATATGATAGGTCCAGGAAAGGCCCTCAGTGATAGTGGAGCCCAGGAATGTAAAGTTACTGACCCTCTCCTTTTTCTTTCCACTCACATACCACTTTAAGTATTCCCTATGCCATAGGTGCTCTGTGATTAGTAAGGGATTGCTTAAGGTGGGATGTGAGCTGGAAGGGATGGTTGAGAATCTCTGCTCTAGACCCAATTGTTAATAAAATACTTTGCTTGAGAAAAATTGTCATTGACCCATTTCCTTTGGAGTTATGAAACCGGGCACATAACGAGTCAATTAGGTACAATTAAAACAGTGGTTTTCAAATGTTTTCTTTCCACCCACATACCATCTTAAGCAATCCCTTACTAATCACAGAGCACCAAATGGCATAGGGACTAATTAAAGTGGTATGTGAGTGGAAAGATAAAGGTTGATAACCACTGGATTACTGGATCATCTACCTCTGGGTTTTCATTCCTAAACTCCTTTTCTTTTGGTGACATTGCGCCCTTTTAAACTGCCCATTGCGGTAATATCATCAAACTTGTATATGATGGTGTTATTGTATTTTGCCACACAGTCATAGGTGTAGAGAAGGGAGGGGGCCAGATATGCAGCCCTGTGGTGCTCCGGTGCTAATGGAGATTGTGGAGGAGATGTTGTTTTCCAATCTGCACGGACTGAGGTTTGGAGGTGAGGAATCCAGAATCCAATTGCACAGTGGTGTATTGTAGCCCCAGTTCTGGAGTTTACTGATTAGTTTTAAGGGGATTAAGGTAGTTGAATGCCAAATTGTAGTGGATAAAGATCATCCTGATGTACGCATCTGCTGTCCGCATGTTCCAGGTGAGATGGCATCTGTTGCTGTGGTCAGCAAATTGGAATGGATCTATGTTGCTGCTCAGCCATGAATAAAATGCATTTAATACACAAAAGTGCTGGAGGAACACAGCAGGTCCCATAGTGTCCATAGGAGGCAAAGATATAGAACCAAAGATACATAGAATAAAATGTACTATTGATAGAATTATTTAGGAAATCAATGGCACCAAAATATCACATGTGGGAAATTTGAAATAAAAGCAAAATGGCTGGAAATGTAAGGTAATGAAAAGTCATCAATTTGTAAAACTATCCCTTTTCAACTTAACTAAGTATTTACAAGGAAAATTTAAAAAAATGATTCACATATATATATATATATATATATATATATTTTCTGATTCCTCCACTAAAGAATCTATGATCAATTTAAAAAAAAATGTTTTTAACAAGTGTTTTATATTGGCGAGAACCAAAAGATTTTATCAAGGAAGATGTTGAGAGGATATTTGGAAGTTCCAGCAGATTTGTCAAGCAATATAATGTGAAGACTTAATTTCAAAAGCAAATTGAATACTGGAAATCACAACCAGAGCAGCAAAGTTACCACAATGCACTTTTCTCACTGAAGATCACAAAGAGCATGTAAAAAAGAAGAGAAAACATGCTGGCCATGCTTGCAAAAAGGATGGACAGTGTCAAAGGACAAGCTCAAGGCTGGTGCTACCTTTCACTGATGGAGAAAATATCCAATGACAGATCAGGAAGTGGTCTACTTGAAATTACAATGGGGTGGATCCTGAAAGCAATATTCCGTCATTCTCTTACTTGCTGTCTTCAGTCCAGAGTCGAGGTCATTTCAAGATAAGATACAGTGTGAAGATAACACTTTTGTTTGCACACATTTGGAGGATGAGTGCCAAGCCCTTTCAAGTTCAAGTTTATCATCCCTTTGTGCAGAAACAACCCTGAGGAAACAGCCTTCTCTGGTCCTCAGTGCAAAGACATGCAACGCACACAACCAAACATGACACACATATAGAGAAGTGATGCATATGCAGCACATATGTACATATTCAAAAAATATATCAGTATAGTGAAGTCTCAGAGGTTTAGTTTGAGCAGTTCACTTAGTCATTCATCAATCTCACTGCCCGTGGAAATGAATGGTTTCTCAGCCCTGGTGGTTCTGGCTCTGATACTTTTGTATTTCTTTCCCGATGGGAGTAGCTGAAAGATGGTGTGTGTGGGGTTGTAGGGGGTCCTCAATCATTTTGTGCGCCCTCTTCAGACAACGATCCCAGTAAATCATATTGATGGTTAGGTATGGGGGAGGGGGTAGTAGAGGGAGACCCCATTAAATCATTTGGAAAATAAACATTATACTGAATTTCCTCAAAACAAAGGCCCTCCACTGCTCTGTCCCTATTTGCATAAAAGACCCCCAGCCTGTTCATGCCCTTCACCCAGTTATTGATACTTCTATTGAAATTGTTAAATATGTACATGGCTTTCTTTAACTGGGACTATTTCGGAACAAAAGCACATAATGATGATTACCTCCAGCATTCCACAAGGCCTTTGATTAGCTTGGAAAAAAAGTGGTTAAAGCAGGCTGTAATTGCCCCAAAGCCCATATCTCCTGCTGCATATTGCAGAAACAATCTATAGTTGGCCCTTGAAAGCATTGGAGAGGTACCATTGATATTAACTCTGCAAAGCACTCCTCAGTCTGCATGTTGAAGTTAACCTATGTAAAGTTTTGTTTATTATAGTTGAATAGACTAGATTTACTTATTTACTACCAAGAAGTGAATATATTGGGGGTTTTGTAAGTAGGTGGTCAAATGTAGCACCTTACCTATGGTTGATTGGTTTTTAATTATATGATCATTTTTCAGAAGAATTTTTGTCAGCCTTGATCTGTTAATTATTTTTTAATGGAAAATACTGTGGCATATATTGAATGTGCTTCTATCTTCAAAAATAAACAGTCCACTTCATGAGATAAACACTTTTCATGCGCTTGTACCAGTCATTGTTATTGGTTCAGAATGAACAGCCTTCAAAGTGTCCTTGCTACTTGCCTTTAGAAGCAGCAAAACAAAAGAGCTACAGAAGCCATAACAAGATTCCATGTCCTTGAGTTACTGCTTCAGATTACTGAAGTAGAACTTGAACATCTCAACTCTTCTGGTCTCACTTCAATAAAATGCAAGAGGACTGTTTTATGAATGCTATTAATTACATAAATTTATTGTCAAAAAGATATTAGTTTGTTAGAACATTAGGATTCGTTAGTAAAATGACACATTTTCCTCTTGATGTAACAGATTTGTTGCCAATGAAACAATACAAATTATAGCAATTGTCAGATAATTAATTTAATTAAACTATGTATTACAGATATTTTTTAAAAATCTATGATCAGTACTTTACACTTTTATTGTTGAAATAAAAATCAATATACAGTAACACATGAATTTTAAACATTGGGCAGATACAAAAAGTTTGTACACTACAGAATTTTGCATCCAAAACCCAGAATATCTGTAAACTCTGGAATGTAGCCAATCTGTAGAATTGACCTCTATTCCTATTTAGACACATCACTTCAGGAACAGCTAGGGTGGCCATTCTAAAACAAGGACGTGGTCATGGGTTTCTAGCAGATATACACACACACAGTGTGTTTCAATTTTTTCTTAATAAGATTTACTTCAAAAACAACAAATGCAAACACACTGAATTCATGGTAACCTATCGCCATGTCCTCCTTTTGGAATGGCCGCACTCGGAACAGCCAGCAGCATGAACTGGATGCAAAGGGACTTATCAGGCACACCCAATATTAATTGTTTTGATAACTGAATGAGACTGTCTGGGCAAACACAAGACAGTGGCGGCAATGGCTGTGGATAGGATGATTACGCAGTTGTCAGTAACCACCAAGTTGTCCCTGCGACTGTGGCAAAGGCAAGGCAGCTGAACCTGATTGGATGGGTGGTGGTGGAAAAGGGCAAATGTGATTGGAAGAGAAGTAATTGAAAGGAGAAGAGGGAACAATGTTATTGCAAGAATGACAAGCAGAAGTTGGCAAAACCCTTTAGTACAGAGTAATTCCAATTGAATGCAGCTGGGCTTCCCAAATGGCTGTACAGAATGGTTTTTTTTGACACAAATTGATGGCAGTTCTTAGCTTCCACGTTCTTCCAGCATTAGTTGCATCTAAGCTTAAAAAGTTGGTCCTGGCAGACTTTCTGCCTTGATCATTATAATCTCACCTGTTGCTGGTACAGAATTCATGCGACTCCAACATCAGTTTGCAGATCAGGTGCAGGCCAACCAACTTCTGGACCAATATTTAATGTTTTTTTTTAAAAACTCTTCTGTACTTGTCAGAGTTTTCAAGCTGTTATATCAACAAGTTAGTCTTATTTTATTACATTTTATACAATGAATCAATGTTTTCACAATGCCGTATATATTAATGCATCAGCCTAAATCAAGAGTGATGATAACCCATTATTTACAAAGCTGAAGTAATTGTGACATTAGCACCCTTCTTCAATTAAAGATTTGTGAATAGATTACAACAATATTTTGCAGGTTTTAAAAACAAATTGTCTATGTATCAGAATGGAAGAATCAGATACACTTGGGATATTAAAACAAGCAGCACATGTACATAAGAGAATAGAACAGTTAACATAAATGCCCAGTAGTAAAATGTGTAGAATTCTTTGAATGTTTAAAGTCTCTCTGCAAGGGTATTGTCACTGGAGGATTGATGAGGAGTTGTCTGCAGTGACAAGACTGACTCTGATCCATTAATTGCTTTTGACGAAACATGCACTGAAATACAGAAGGAATTCTGCTGATGCTAGAAGGGCATGCCATGATTTACTGGGTAACAAGAGCAGCAGAGGGATTTCTGGCATAAGACCTTCTAAATGTGACTTAAGTACATTATCACATCCTTCACCAAGAGAGTGCAAGGAATTATTGATTCAACTGTATGAGATCATTATTGACATTAAAAAGGTTTGTTGCTTAATCAAGTGGAAGTGGTATCTACCTTGTTGAGTAAATGAAAAGTATTCTCCAATTGTTCCCAAACAAAGCAAATTGATTTGACTTGGGCTTCTTTACGCAGGTTAGATCAGGTTTGCGCTCAAGTTCATTTTATGCTGCTCTCTGGAGGAAATTGACGAGTTTATATTGGTGGGGCCCCAGTTGGACTTTTGTGTTCGTTTTGGTGGCCGGCTGTAGAGGGTTTGCCGGGATGTTGCTAGGGCTCATGGACCTGGGTTGATGTGATGGTAGGTAGGCTGAGCTTTGTACAGTGGAGCATGGGTGGTGAGTGAGGTGGGGGTGGGCTCATGGAGGTGTGTGGGATTGTGACAGGACCGAATCAGGTGAGGGCAGAGGGTCTTTTGGCTGGGGGGGGGGGGTATTGAGGTTAGGGGATAGTAGTAGAAGGATTTTGGTTTGGGTGGGGGGAGAGAGATTTGGTGGGAACTTGGGGTGTAGCTGGACTGCACTTCCTTAGAAGACTTAGCTGACCACCATCCTGCAATTTTCTACAAGAGCTCTATCGAGAGTGCCCCATCTTGGCTGGCTGCATCATAATGTGGTGCAGTGGCTGCTTTTTTGCCTGGGGGGTGTTGGTGAGTCCCAGAAATGAGCTGGTGGGGTCACTGGCACAGGTGCAAAGTTTAGGGGAGACTTTCATGGATACATGGATAGTGTGAGTTTTGAGAGGTGTGGGCCAGGTGTTAGAATATGGGTTGGTCTGGGTGGAATATTTTGATTGGTGGGCTCAGGCTGAGCTGAGAGGTCTGTTTCCATGCAATGTGGCTCCAGGACTCTCTATGGCATTTATGTTCAATTAATGCAAGGCTCTAAAGCTCAACGCATTGTTCTATTCCATTTTGAATCAGCAAAATAATCAAAATTGATCCTTTTTTTTGTTATTTAACATTCCCTTTTATTGAAATTATGCCATTAACATGGACATTTCTTCCAACTTGTTGAAGGTGGAGTTATTTTAAATCACAACTTTGGTTACTGGAAGAATTATATTAAGGTGCTAAATGTGGTAACCTTGAATTCAGATAACAACTATCCAATAGTCTGACAGGAAGTCCAGCAACAATAATACACCATCTCAGAGTCATTATCTCGAAAGGATCTTTCCTGGACCAAACACACGTCAGCACCTCCACTTCTTCATGAATTTGGTATGACACAAGAAACCCTGGGAAATTTCTAGAGATGTGCAGTGGAATATGTGCTGACTGACAGCATCATAGTCTGGTTTGGGGATACCAATACCCCTGAGCATAAAGTCCTGCAAAAGGTAGTGGATACAGGCCAGGAAATCACAGGCAAAACCCTCCCCACTATCTAGAATATCTACAAAGAATACAGCCATCGGAGAGCAGCAGCAATCATCAAGGATCCACACCACCCAGCATATGCTCTGTTCTCGCTACTGCCTTCAGGAAAGCAGTATAGATACCACAAGATTCAAATCACCAGGTTCAGGAACAGATGCTACCCCTCCACCATCAGACTCCTCAACAACAAACTCAATCGAAGACTCTTTTAAGGACTCTTACTTGTGCACTTTATTGATTTTGGTTTGCAACCTCTGTATTGCACACTCGGTCTGTTTACATTTGTTATCTTTTTACAGTTCTTATATTTGTTTTAATGCTTAGATTGTGTACAGTTTATTTTGTGCACTTCTAATTAGTGGTAATGCTGCATCGACCACAAGGGAAATAATCTCTGGGTTTTATGTGATGTCATGTATGTACTCCAACAATAAATCTGAAATCAGAAATCTGAAACAATGTTCTCATTTATTTGCTGAATAACAACTGCCATTTCCCAATCAATAGCAACATTCTACTTAATATTTATTCAAGTCCCTTCTATTAAAACTAGATAACATATATTTGATTTATCGGTGAAATATGAAGATACATGACAACCTTTTATGTCTTATTTTCACTTGATGTAAATGTTATTTTCACTTGATGTAAATGTTATTTTCACTTGATGTAAATGTTGTTAATGTGATTAGATGTACTCACTCTTCCAGATGAGATATAGTCTTACCTTTGTTTTTTGATTCACGATATGAATCAAAAGCTACAAAATATGAGTAAACTCTGAGGATAAGATGCTCAGATATATCTTTTTTGGTTAGTTTTATTTTTTTTAATAGAATAGGTTCGGTGTTTAATAAATTATATATATATATATATATATGTATATAATTTTGATGTATTTTCTGTCTTCATCCAGTGCAGTAGAAGGAGGACTGAGTTTATACAGTGGGGAGTTTTATCTTGATATAGATACATATGTGATATTGTATTTTCAATTTTGTCCCCTCTTCTTCATTGTACTGTATTTATTATATAAAAAAAAATAAAAAGGTTGAAAAAGAAAGATAATTGCATATAAATAAACTCAATGATTCATCTTGAAACCATTGTGCTTTTCACTGGAGCCCACATGACAATGCTCCTTACATTTATCATCCAGAGTCCATAAACTCCATGTAAAGAAAACTGAAAGACATGGATGAATGTCCATATCTAGCTGTTTGCAGGAGGGCTCCTTTTTTCAATTACAAGATGTTTGGGAAAGGTCAAGTTGCTATTGGTAGAGGTGGAATGAAAAGTAGAGTTTTATGGAATGAAAGTGCCCTTTAAAGTATGGGAGAAGGAATTTGAATGTGTGATGGGATCATATTAGTGGTGTCATATATTGAAGCGACTTGTTTGTGAAACCTATGAGTTGGAAGGTCAGGCAAGAGACATTTTGACCTTGATTCTAGGCTCTTGGGATTTGAGGCTTAAGGAGAGGAAGATAGTTTGAAAGTGCAGGAATGCCAAGTGGCACTGTGAGAAGATGCACAATAAATGTGCATAATCTGAGGGAAAGGGCTAATGTAGTGGCAGGAATAGGAAGGGAGAAAGCCGTGTTTCTGCGGAACTCATGGGGGCATCACACAACATCTACCACTCGTCAGGAAGGCACAACAGCAACTGCAGTTCCTTAGACTTTCTACAGGAGCTCTACTGAGAGTGTCCCACCTCGGCCGGCTGCATCATAATATGGTACAGTTGCTGCAGATCACTGGATCAGAGGTTAATCCACAGAAGCATAAGAGTGGCTGTGAGAACCACCTGACTCTTCCTCCCCTCCATCAATGTGATCCACCAGTAGCTAGCGTTGTCTGAAGAGGGCTTATAAAAATTGCTAATAACTCCTACCTCCCCACACGTGGCGTCTCCCAGCTGTTCACTTGGGGAAGATACAGGATTATCAGAGCAGGAACCACTCGGTTGAGAAACAGCTTTTTTCCCATGGGCAGTGAGAATGCTGAAAGACTGATGAACTGAGACTCTATTTATTTATTTTTTTAAATATATATATATGTACAGACAGACCCCGACTCACAATGTTCTGACTTACGATATTTCAAAGTTATGATGGTCAGAATCCATATTTTCTACCTCACGTTCCAATCTCTCCTCGCACTTGCAACATGCAGCGCAGCGGTATTTTTTTTGACTTATGCTGTTTTCGATTTACGATGATGAGTCCTGAAACTGAACCCCATTGTAAGTCGGGGTCTACTTGTACTGCCTATAAATTGCTTGTAAGTATG
This sequence comes from Narcine bancroftii, assembly GCF_036971445.1. Taxonomy (NCBI): domain Eukaryota; kingdom Metazoa; phylum Chordata; class Chondrichthyes; order Torpediniformes; family Narcinidae; genus Narcine; species Narcine bancroftii. The sequence continues at coordinate 216,632,131 of NC_091474.1, read as the reverse complement.
TTTGCTACATCTATATCTTTGGCTTGGCTTCGCGGACAAAGATTTACGGAGGGGGCAAATGTCCACGTCAGCTGCAGACTCGATTGTGGCTGACAAGTCCGATGCGGGACAGGCAGACACGGAAAATTGATGGGTTGGGGTTGGGTGTTGGGTTTTTCCTCCTTTGCCTTTTGTCAGTGAGGTGGGCTATATACAGTAAAAAAAAACAGTATCCAGGACTTATGGGGATTGATAGATGCTGGATAAGTGTTGCTCAAGACTACATGCTGCGCGATTGGCAAACTAATTTTTAACTAATTGGCATGCTAATTTTAAACTTCCATATTTTGACCTATTTATTTTCCGCAATTTCTTTGCCAGTTGCCTCAGGTTGCCGGCTGCTTGAATTCTGGATAGCAGTGGTTTTACTGTATGTATCTGCTTGTTTTTACACCGAGGATCGAAGAACACTGTTTCGTCCAGTCATGCTTCCACAATTAGATAATAATAATAATAATAAAGTTGAACTTGAACTTGAAAATTTCATGGTTTTTAGGATTCGGAGATTTTATAATGGCATTGTAACAACCAAAAATGTGGATAATTACTGCAACAGCAAAATAAAACCAACCAGCAATAATCTGCAGGTAGCTGATAATAACTTTAAATAGACTTGATCCGGTTTCTTTGGAACTGCAGGTTCCAAATATTATCCCAGCTGGAGCATTCAGCTTCAAAGTATCTGCACTAGCATCCGATCAGAATTGCAAACTGACTATGTCACTGTCTGCCATGCTGCACACATTCACTAACGTTCACTTATGTAAATCTCACCCAAAGATTGAATCGAGTAGATTTGGGCAAAATTGTTCCCATTTTATAGGGAGACTGATAAAATCAATATATGATCAACTCTACGATAAACTTAATGATGGGAACTTTATCGCAAGAGCATTAAAATAGTAAAATGTACCACAATAAAGAGCATTGAAAGAGGATAGATAAGCGCATGAAGTAAGAATGGAAAGATATGCTAATTCAATGAGCTGAAGAGCAGTAGGGAAATATTTGGAGCATAAATGGAAGCAACTGGTCTAAATCCCGTGCATCTGAGCTTAGATCAAGTGTAAAGAACATTCTGTTTCTTATCTGAATTACAACCATCCCAGGACAGTAGGGTAACACAAAATCAAAATTGCAGTTCTGACCATCGTAACTTTGAAATATCGTAAGTCAGAACATTGTAATTTGCGATCTATTTGCATAGCTGAGAAGTTAAAAGAGAGCTTAAAGTGACAATATTTTCCATTGCTTCTCTTTTGAGTTAATTACTGTTGAGTGTAATTAAACTTATCATCATTATAATCTTATCATCAGACCACAGTCTGGTGAGGTCAGTAGCAGAATGACGAGCACCATCCTGTTGAGCACTGGCGCACCTCAAGGCAATATGCTCAGCCCTTTGCTGTTCACACTACTGACCCAATAGTGTCATCAAGTCTGCAGATGACACAACAGTCATTGGCCTCATCAGCAACAACAATATCTGGTACTACAGGGAAGAGGTGAAAAATCTCATGATATGTTGCAAGGGAAACAAGCTGAGTCTCAACGAGGAAAAGATGAAGAAAATGATCATGGACTTTAGGAGGACCAGGAACGACCACCATCCACTAGGCATCAATAATTTTGTAGTGGAGAGAGTAGAGAGCACCAGGTTCCTTAAGTAATGACACCTCATGGACACTCAGCACCTCTTCACTTTTCACAAAGGCACAACAGCGACTGCTCTTCCTAAGAAGACTGAAGTGGTTAAAGCAATTAGCCACCATCATGTCAACCTTCTACAGGAACTTTAATGAGTGCATCCTGGGTGGCTCTATCACCATGAGGTATGTTTGCTGCAAAGACATGGAGTGAAGGTCACTGCACAGGGCCATAAGAGTGGCAGAGAGGATCAATGGAGTCTCCCTCTCCACCCACTCCTACCAACCCCCACTTCTCCAAACATTTTGCGATGTGGGGAGTAAGTGCAACAGGATGATAGTCATTCAGACTCATGGTGGTAGAGTGCTTTGGCACAGGCATGAATATAGCCATTTTAAAACTTGTTGGAACAGCAGGTTAAAAATCTCTGTAAAAACCCCTGTGAACTGGTCTGTGCAAGCTCTAAGCACTTGATCAGGGATGCCATCCTGTCTGACAGCCTTCTGCACATTCAGCCTACTAACGATGGCCCATACATCCATAATAGAAAACGAGAGAGGTACTTCATTCTGTGAAGGATCCACCTTGAAAGGGCCATCCTTATTTTCTTGATCGAAATGAGCATCGAAGTAATTAAGATCTTCAGAGAATTCTAAGGGGTCACAGTGAGAAACAGGTGCTATACCAAATGATTTATAACCCACATACCCTGCCACATGCA